>NC_067486.1:30509766-30809766 GCF_947179515.1 Apodemus sylvaticus | reverse complement strand
TTTCATTTATTAATTTTACTTTGATCCCTTTTTGTATATCAATATTTTATTTTGAAAATTTATGTTTTTGTGTTTTAATATTTCCCTACTTGCCTCTTATATTCATATCAATACATCCCCACCTGAATGTCCCTTCTCCTAAACTCCCATATCTATTATATCTTCATATATGAGCCTATTGTTTCACTTAAACATACATGTGAATTTTTCTTCATATATGAAGTCAAGCTCAATACTCTTTCTTTGTCAATGCAAATGATTTTACTTGTTTTATATTTAATTGAAGAACTATTTTAGAATGCTTTAAATAACAGATCAGTGGTGACAGGCCACTATCTCACAGAAAATCGCACTGTATTAGGAATTCACTCTTTGATATTCACTCTTGTCATGCCACATATATTTTTAGGGCACAGTTGAATGCATTCCTAATGATTGGAATTGTATTTATCTGGAACTTTTAGCAATACCCCAAATGTCTTCTATATTTGTATTGAGATTTTAGCTATTTTGTGTATTACTCTATTTGAAATATTATTAAACCTTGAAAGGTTTTCTTCACATTACAATTTTTCATGCTATTAGATCATTTAATTTTAATTACTATTTTTATTTAGAATACTTGAATCAATTTTGTGTATATACTGTTCAATGTTTTTATATTCCTGGCATTTCAGTCACAACATATATAGTTTCTATAAATGGAGATTCTATATGGATGCAGGAAAATTTTTTACCTTTTTTGCTTCGACCTATATAAATGGCATAAGGTTTATAGTTTCAAGATTTATGTTTGTATTTTATTCATCTTATCTAAAATTTCCCTCTGATTTATTGGTGTATTTTGAGTGGAGAAACCTCTTTAAAGTTGTCTTATGCATTAGCTTCTTAAGAATATTTATTAATGTTATTCTCTTAACATTTTTTTCTTTCTTCAGTTGCTATATTTAATGTTCAATTGAATTTGTAGCATTTTCTTTTAAATCACATGTGACTGACAGTGGATGTTTTAGGACCTTAAATGTCCTCTAAGTATTAATATATATTAGAGTTTTCTACTGTATTTAATAATCAGAGCTATGTTTATTATGATCCACAATAACTTTGGCAAATTGTTGCCCAGAAACTAAATGATGCTTACTACCTTTTGCACATACAACGTTATAAGAACAAGGCAGTTCTTTTTATTTATATAATTGTATTTTATGATGAAAAGACAGATAGAGCAGTTAGAATAGAAAATAATTAAGTGCCAAAACATAAACTATTTACTCTCTCTTTGCATCAGTGTATAGAGAAGCAAATTAGATTGCCCAAAAGTAGTTTTACGGTACTGATGATCTTGAGTTTTATCCTGCTAGGAAGCTTGCAAACACAATTGGTTACATACTGGAAACAAAAAGAGCTGTGGTTTTTAGCCCAAATATTAATTTGACATTTGAAATGTAGGCTTATCCTGTTAAAAATGGAAGGTTAAATTTTTCTTTGAAACAAATTTATATTTTACATTGTATTAGGTTTTTTTTTCAGTAATAAAATCGCATGTCCAAGAGAATGTATAAAATGGGTTTATCTTGGGCTTATGGATCCAGATCCTTGGGAACCGTGAAAAAGTAAGAGATAGCTGGCAGGAGGCGTCACACAGCTGGAATAGAAACTAAACTCTCACACCTCAAATACCAAACAGGAGCCAAACATAGCAAACTGTGAATGGCATTTAGCTTTTAAAACCTTAAAGCTCACCCACAGAGATATACATTCTGCTCCAAGGCCACACTTCCTAATTTACCACCAGGCAGCAAACAACTGGAGACCAAGTATTCAAATATGCAGGACATATTGGAGACATCTCATTTAAACCACCACATTGCACTCCAAGGCTCCCATAGGCTTTATTCCTTAAAAAAAATCCAACATACATTTAGTTCTACTTCAAAAATCCTCACAGTTTTTTCATAATCATAACACTATTTAAAAGCTCAAAATCCAGTCTCTTCTGAGACTTAAAGCTATCTTTTAACTGTAACCCACTGTGACATTAAAAGAGAAATCACATTTTTTTTCCAACATAAATGGCACAGAACATTATCATCATTCCAGTGGCTGCAGAACTATGAAACATTGGCTAAAGCAAGACAAAAAAATCTAAACAAAGGAATCTCCAGATCCTGCAGCTCTGTGTCTGATGTTGGAGAGTTTAGATAGATTCCACTCTCTGGCTTTGCTACAGGGCTTCTCTGTATTGGATTGATTCCACTCCCTGTCTTCAGATCTCCTTGGCAAGTGTCTCTTGACGTTGGTTTTTCCATATCTTGAGGTCTCCAAGGTAATCCCAGCTTCACTTTTACAGCTTTGAACTGGATCTCTTTTGCCCTCTTAGGACTTTTCATGCAGGGACCTACCTGCCAAACATTTCCTAGCCCCGGTTGTTCTTCTCAACACTAGAACAACAACGTTGACTCATGTATCCTTCGCAAGTCATGTGACCCACCCTGAAAATTTCATCCGTTGCTTTTGCTTTTTGCATAAACACTTGTACCTTTTAGTCACCTTTTAGTAGTGCCTTTTATTAATTCCTCATACCCTTTTCCTTTTAATAGTTTGAAGCTAAGTTGGTAGAGTCTTAATTTGTGGGCATACTTCTGTTTATTACAATCCAGATTGGCCTTTCCATACGGATACTAACCTCCTTTACGATTACAGCCTTGTCATCCGGTAAAATCCTTAGCTGTTTCTTTAATGGTTTCTTTTTCCTCTCCAGTAGGTGTTTTGAAGTTCTGTCCCAATGTTGTTTTTCTCTTTACCTGTATATACTTTGGTAAGGGTGCCATGTGTTTGAACACATGGCAGAGTCAATATTAAGTTCCCTTGGAATTTCTGTACCATATAAATTAGTCTATTGCATTTTAATATATCCTCAGAAAAAGTTCTTAGGAAAAGGACTGAAAGTAACCACCTCATTTGCCAAAATATCATGAAAATGGACCTTACTTCAACAGTTAATATTCTTTTACTGAAAAGCCTCTTGAGATAGTCCAAGTATAATCCATACTGCTGTAAGCACTGTATTCCAAACTCCAGTGGGTATCATTGGAGCATTCAACCTCTTCCCTAGTCTGAAGATCCAGAGTTTCCATGCTTGTCAGCTCTGTCACAATAGCCCATTTCATGTTACCAAAAACTGTCATAGGTGATTTTACTGTTGATATTATTGTAATGATAAATTCTACAGCCAGGATTACTTATAGAAGGAAGGGTCAGTTTGTGGCTAACATTTATAAAGTGTTAGAATCTATGGTAACACAATCAAGGTAGCATAGGTAACAGGAGATAGGTCACACCTCAAACTCAGAAAAAAACAAAAGTCAAAAGAACAGAGTGTGGTGGCAAGTAGATTTTGAAACTACAAAGACTGTCTTCAGTGATACATTTCCTCTAAATTCAGGTTGCACTTTCTATTCCTCCACAAATCAGTTAGGAAGACATTCAACAAATGTCCAAGACTTATGGGAGATATCTCTTTCAAACTACTATATACATTATGCATGGCATAATGCAAAGTATTTATTTGATTCTTCACCAATAACAATGTGAAACAGTAGCAATAATAATAATAAAGAACTTGTCTAAGTTGATCTAGATTGGTACTAAATAGAATGCACAGATGTTGATTACTGTTTCCAATCATGTTTCCTGGCTCTTGACTTCAGGGTCACTTTGTGTAGGTAGACATACCTGCAATATTACCGTGCATAGTTACAAAGTATATAATGGTTAAGGAAAATATGGGTCATTTGTAAGGATGATAGTACCTAGATGATTCTGAGGCTAGGATCAGTAACTAATGCCTTAATGTTTGGTATGTATTTCATTTATCATTTCACATAACTTTTGTTGATCTGGGTAAATTATTGACAATGTTTTCACCCTTAGGAAATTCTTTGTCTCTGGTTATAAGTACATTTTTGTCAAAGGATTTTGTCTGCATGAATTTAAAATTTGGTGATAGAAAAATATAAGATTATTAATAGACACAGACATTTCACCTCATTACAAACAAGAATTTTAGGCAGTATATTGAATAGGATTCATCGCTCCTAGAGGTTTAATAACATTTTCTGCATTGTTGTTTGTTGTCCCAAATTTCTGAAAGTTAACAGGAAAACTGGTACAAATCTCTTTTTAAATCTCCTAAAACAAAAGAATATACCTTTTTCTCAGCACCTCATGGTACCTTCTCCAAAATCGACCATATAATTGGTCACAAGACAGACCTCAACAAATATAAGAAGATAGAACTAATCCCATGCCTCCTATCTGATCACTATGGAGTAAAAGTGGTCTTCAATAGCAACAGAAACAACAGAAAACCCACATACACGTGGAAACTGAACAATACTCTACTCAATGATACCTTGGTCAAGGAAGAAATAAAGAAAGAAATTAAAGACTTTTTAGAACACAATGAAAATGAAAACACAACATACCCAAATCTATGGGACACAATGAAAGCAGTGCTAAGAGGAAAACTCATAGCCCTGAGTGCCTCCAAAACGAAAATGGAGAGAGCATACATTACCAGCTTAATGACACACCTGAAAGCCCTAGAACAAAAAGAAGCTATTTCGCCCAGGAGGAGTAGAAGGCAGGAAATCATCAAACTCAGGGCCGAAATCAATCAAGTAGAAACAAAGAGAACCATACAAAAAATCAACAAAACCAGGAGCTGGTTCTTTGAGAAAATCAACAAGATAGATAAACCCTTAGCCAGACTTACCAAAGGGCACAGAGAAAGTATCCAAATTAGCAAACTTAGAAATGAAAAGGGAGATATAACAACGGAAACTGAGGAAATCCAAAAAATCATCAGATCCTACTACAAGAGCCTGTACTCAACACAACTGGAGAATCTGGAGGAAATGGACAATTTCCTTGACAGATACCAAATACCAAAATTAAATCAGGACCAACTAGACCATCTAAACAGTCCCATAATGCCTAAAGAAATAGAAGGAGTCATAGAAAGTCTTCCAACCAAAAAAACCACAGGACCAGATGGCTTCAGTGCAGAATTCTACCAGACCTTCAAAGAAGAGTTAACACCAATACTCTTCAAACTATTCCACAAAATAGAAACAGAAGGAACACTACCCAATTCCTTCTACGAAGCCACAATTACGCTGATACCAAAGCCACAAAAAGATCCAACAAAGAAAGAGAACTTCAGACCAATTTCCCTTATGAATATCGATGCAAAAATACTCAATAAAATTCTTGCCAACCGAATCCAAGAACACATCAAAACGATCATCCACCATGATCAAGTAGGCTTTATCCCGGGAATGCAGGGTTGGTTCAATATACGGAAATCCATCAATACAATCCACTACATAAACAAACTCAAAGAACAAAACCACATGGTCATTTCATTGGATGCTGAAAAAGCATTTGACAAAATTCAGCATCCCTTCATGCTTAAAGTCTTGGAGAGAACAGGAATTCAAGGCCCATACCTAAACATAGTAAAAGCAATATACAACAAATCGGTAGCCAGCATCAAACTAAATGGAGAGAAACTTGAAGCAATCCCACTGAAATCAGGGACCAGACAAGGCTGCCCCCTTTCCCTTATCTTTTCAATATTGTACTTGAGGTACTAGCTCGGGCAATTTGACAACATAAGGAGGTCAAAGGGATACAAATTGGAAAGGAAGAAGTCAAACTATCATTATTTGCCAACAACATGATCGTCTACCTAAGTGACCCAAAGAACTCCACTAGAGAGCTCCTACAGCTGATAAACAACTTCAGCAAAGTGGCAGGTTATAAAATCAACTCAAGCAAATCAGTGGCCTTCCTATACTCAAAGGATAAGCAGGCTGAGAAAGAAATTAGGGAAATGACCCCCTTCACAATAGCCTCAAACAGTATAAAGTATCGTGGGGTGACTCTTACCAAACATGTGAAAGATCTGTATGACAAGAACTTCAAGACTCTGAAGAAGGAAATGGAAGAAGACCTCAAAAAATGGGAAAACCTCCCATGCTCATGGATCAGTAGAATCAATATAGTTAAAATGGCCATTCTGCCTAAAGCACTATACAGATTCAATGCAATACCCATCAAAATCCCAACTCAATTCTTCACAGAGTTAGAAAGAGCAATTATCAAATTCATCTGGAACAACAAAAAACCCAGGATAGCTAAAACTATTCTCAGCAACAAAAGAAAATCTGGGGGAATCAGTATCCCTGACCTCAAGCAATACTACAGAGCAATAGTGTTAAAAACTGCATGGTATTGGTACAGTGACAGGCAGGAGGATCAATGGAACAGGATTGAAGATCCAGAAATGAACCCACACACCTATGGCCACTTGATCCTTGACAAAGAGGCTGAAAACATCCAATGGAAAAAAGATAGCCTTTTCAACAAATGGTGCTGGTTCAACTGGAGGTCAGCATGCAAGAGAATGCGAATTGATCCATCCTTGTCTCCTTGTACTAAGCTCAAATCCAAATGGATCAAGGACCTCCACATAAAGCCAGACACTCTGAAGCTAATAGAAAAGAAACTGGGGAAGACCCTTGAGGACATCGGTACAGGGAGAAAGTTTCTGAACAGAACACCAATAGCATATGCTCTAAGAGCAAGAATTGACAAATGGGACCTCATAAAATTACAAAGTTTCTGTAAGGCAAAGGACACCATCAAGAGGAAAAATCGGCAACCAACAAATTGGGAAACGATCTTCACCAATCCTACATCAGATAGAGGGCTAATATCCAATATATATAAAGAACTCAAGAAGTTAGACTCCAGAAAACCAAACAACCCTATTAAAAAATGGGGTACAGAGTTAAACAAAGAATTCTCACCTGAAGAACATCGGATGGCAGAGAAGCATCTTAAAAAATGCTCAACTTCATTAGTCATTAGGGAAATGCAAATCAAAACAACCCTAAGATTTCATCTTACACCAGTCAGAATGGCTAAGATTAAAAATTCAGGAGACAGCAGGTGTTGGAGAGGGTGTGGAGAAAGAGGAACACTCCTCCACTGCTGGTGGGGTTGCAAATTGGTACGACCACTCTGGAAATCAGTCTGGCGGTTCCTCCGAAAACTGGGCACCTCACTTCCAGAAGATCCTGCTATACCACTCCTGGGCATATACCCAGAAGACTCCCCACCATGTAATAAGGATACATGTTCTACTATGTTCATAGCAGCCCTATTTATAATTGCCAGATGCTGGAAAGAACCCAGGTATCCCTCAACAGAAGAGTGGATGCAAAAAATGTGGTATATCTACACAATGGAGTACTATTTAGCCATTAGAAACAATGAATTCATGAAATTCTTAGGCAAATGGATGGAGCTAGAGAATATCATACTAAGTGAGGTAACCCAGACTCAAAAGGTGAATCATGGTATGCACTCACTAATAAGTGGATATTAACCTAGAAAACTGGAATACCCAAAACATAATCCACACATCAAATGAGGTACAAGAAGAAAGGAGGAGTGGCCCCTGGTTCTGGAAAGACTCAGTGAAACAATATTCGGCAAAACCAGAACGGGGAAGTGGGAAGGGGTGGATGGGAGGACAGGGGAAGAGGAGGGGGCTTACGGGACTTTCGGGGAGTGGGGGGGCTAGAAAAGGGGAAATCATTTGAAATGTAAATAAATTATATCGAATAAAAAAAAACTAAAGCAAAAAAAAAACCAAACAAAAAAAAATAAAGATTAAATTATCATGTATTTTTTCCATGTTTGATCATACCTTAGACTACCTTTCACCACACAGTACTATCATTTCTTGACCTTTTCTTCATGTTTTTGGATTCTCATTATACCTAAACAATAACCACATGTTGGAAGCTTTCTTTTGTCCTCAGTTCATTTCCTTTTTGTTCACTACTCCTCTGCTATAAGTTTGTTTGTTTTGTTTTTTTGAGACAGGGTTTCTCTGTGTAGCCCTGCCTGTCCTGGAATTCACTCTGTAGACCAGGCTGGCCTCGAACTCAGAAATCTGCCGGCTTCTGTCTCCCAAGCACTGGGATTAAAGGCATGCAAAACCACCGCCCAGAATGTTATAATTTATTTATAATTTATTAAGTTAAAGATGAATCATCTACCCAACTCACAACAGGTTTCTGCTGACTTAGCCTACCATTTGAGGAATTTCTTTGTTGTCATATGAAGTATCATACAGCATCTGTATCACTCAAAGTTACTACCTGTATCTACCAGCTAGTGGATGTCTATTGATTTATTAATAGAACCTTACTTCCAGATAGGCTCTGGTTCTAAGGAGGAATGATCATAATAGCAGTAGTAAAAGATAACTCCTTTGTGTAGCTTCCCTAAACCCTCTGTTTTTATTAGGCTCATAAATATTAAGTTACAAAAGATATATTTCCTGATAGTACACATTAAAGATAGGCAGAGACCATAAAAAACCGTCACAATGTACTATCTGTTAGGACACAGCTGTGGACTCTAGTCCTACCAGACACAGCTTCATTGTAACTCACATCCTGTCTTAGTTTCGTTTATATTTTCATAAGTATACAGTCCCAGCAGGTCAGGAACAAACATTTAGATCTATGAGTTTATTATAATTCAAGACATGGAACAAAGGCTCAGAGATCATTGTTGAAGTGGAGTTGAATTGATGGTTAAGAACCTAAGGAATAAGAAATTTTCCATGAGATTGTGTCCTCAACGAAACTCAGAAGCTAAATGCTAAAAGCCCATATATATATATTTTGTATAGGGAAAGATTTTGTATGTATATTGTTGTGCATCTCATAAGGTAAAATTGTATGATGTTCTTGTAACTGTTATTAAGGAAAATAATATTTATTATATAGAAAGATATATAGGAATCAAAAGTTATTGAGGATGTACATTTATGACAAATATATATACACATTTAGGTGTGAAACAATTATTTAATGAAAATATAGACCATGAATTTGAGAGAGTGCAAGAGGGGTAGTGGAGAGCATTTGGAGGAAGAAAGGGCATGTGAAGATGATTTAATAGTAGTATTGCTTAAAAATGAAAAATAATTAATAACAGATAAATAAGTAAATATAACAACTCAGTTCATGAGACAGGAATTAATGAGAGAAGTGTCCTTGTTGAGTGGTGATGACTACCCTTATCTATGGGTATTTAAGGACAAATATTTAGGAGGTGGACAGGAATAACTTAGGTTTAATAAAGTGGCACTTGTAGGTTCTGTCATACTCCAAAATACTTTTCAGCTATGATGTTACTAAATATCCCAGACTCCCATATCATCTAATAAATATATCTGTAGAGAATTAATAATTTTGTAGTAACATTTTTATCTTGAGTCTTGAAAAATAATATGTATTTGTCATGTGATAGGAAACAGAACATAATCTTTGTTTTGAACATATACTGTATTAAGAGTCATAATTTTTCTTGAAAAAAAGGCTTGAATTTTATAATATGTTAATGCTATTTTCAAATGCATAAGTACATTATAAAAGAATCTAAAGTATTCATCCATTCTTATTCATTTGTTCTGATGTCATGAAAACATCAATACATGTATAAATGTAATATCCCCTAAAAATTGGTAATGGTGCAAGAAAGTACCCTGATAAAGAGTCAAAAATGGCTCTGGGGAAAGATTTTGTATGTATATTGTTGTGCATCTCATAAGGTAAAATTGTATGATGTTCTTGTAACTGTTATTAAGGAAAATAATATTTATTATATAGAAAGATATATAGGAATCAAAAGTTATTGAGGATGTACATTCATGACAACATTACAGACAGGTTATTACTGGGTTATTAATATATTTACCAGCTTCTACTGACAATAGCCATGGCTTAGTTATTATAATTAAGTAATAGTGGAGTCTAAGTCAGCTATTTACATTCTTTCAAGAAATATTTACTGAAGTAGCATCATATTTTGTATCCCTTCCATTCACTTTTATTACACCCAATTCAGTTAAATACTGAATTTTAATATAAATTTGTAAGTTGATAGAGTCAGTTTTCTGATGTGGTAGAAATAAGATATAAAGCAGTACAAAATAGGGGGTACCAGTCCAAGAAAAGAATGCTTAATGGACTCAAAACCTTTTTACATAAAGAACTTATTTTCTAAGATTAGCAATTGACAAATCTGACCTCATAAATATACAAAGTTTCTGTAAGGCAAAGGACACTGTCAATAGGACAAAACTGCAACCAACAAATTGGGAAAAAACCTTCACCAACTCCACATTCAGCATAGGGCTAATATCCAATATATACAAAGAACTCAAGAAGTTAGACTCCAGAAAGGCAAATAACCCTACTAAAAATGGAGTACAGAGCTAAACAAAGATTTTTTATCTGAGGAATATCCTATGACAGAGAAGCACCTAAAGAAATGTTCAACTCCCTTACTCATCATGAAATGCATATCAAAACATCCCTAAGATTTCACCTCACACCAGTCAGAATGGCTAAGATCAAACACTCAGGAGACAGCAGGTGCTGACAAATATGTGGAGAAAGGGAAACACTCATCCACTGCTGGTGGGATTGCAAAATGGTACAACCACTCTGAAAATCAGTTTGGCAGTTCCTCAGAAAACAGCATGATACTACCAGAGGACCCTGTTATACAACTTCTGGGCATATACCCAGAGGATTCCCCAGCATGTAATAAGGACACATGCTCTACTATGTTCATAGCAGCCCTATTTATAAAAGCCAGAAGCTGGAAAGAACCCAGATGTCCCTCAACAGAGGAATGGATACAGAAATTGTGGTACATTTACAAAAGAATACATGGAATTATTCAGAATAATTCATAATGGGTGAAACTGGAAAATATCATATTAAGTGAGGTGTCCCAATCACAAAAGAAAACACATGATATACACTCACTGATAAGTGGATATTAGCCCAGAAGCTTGGAATGCCCAAGACACAGTTTACATATCAAATGGTCCCCAAGAAGAATGAAGAATAAAGTATGGATACTCTGGTCCTTCTTAGAAGGGCGAACAAAATACCCACAGAAGGTGATACAGAGACAAAGTGTGGAGCAGAGACTGAGGGAAATACCATCCAGAGACTGCCCATCATAGTCATCCATCTGGTATACAGTTACAAAACCCAGACACTATATTATCCATGCCCACAAGTACTTGCTGACTGTAGCAGGATATAGTTGTCACTTGTGAGGTTCTGCTATTGCATGACAAATATAGAGGGGGACACTCTCAGTCAGCCATTGAACTAAGCTCAGGGTCCCCAATGGGGAAGCTAGAGAAAGGACCCAAGGAGCTAAAGGGTTTTGCAGCCCCATAGGAACAATGATATGAGCCACCCAGTACTCCCAGAGCTCCCAGGGGCAAAAACAGCAAGCAGATAGTACACATGGTGTTACCCATGGCTCCAGACTCATATGTAACAGAGGATGGCCTTGTTGGACATCAAAGGGAGGAGAGGCCCTTGGTCCTGGAAAGGCTCAATGCAGCAGTGTAGGGCAATACCAGGATGAGAAAGTGGGAGGGGCTTGACTGGGGAATGGGGGGGACCAGGAAAGGGGAAATCATTTGAAATGTAAATAAAGAATGTATCTAATAAAAAAAGAAACTTAAATGGCACATTGACTTTGTACTCTAAATATACTTAAAAAAAAAACAAGAATGCTAAATGGATCCAAAACCTTTTTACATAAAGAACTCATGGGCCAAGATATAACAAAAGAATTAACTTATTATTACTAGATAGAAAAAGCTGAAGCTGATATTCCAGAATGAAGTAAATGCAGAACATGAACATGCTGTTCTTACAGATATTGAGACTTTCAAATACAATGTATGTGATTAAATGAATCTACCCTGACAATGCTTAAAATGTTAGACTGTTTTGCTCATCTCTGAATTAACTGTTGTAGATATTTCATATAAATGCAATTTGTGAAACAACATATTCTTTTCTAATGACTGCCACTGAATTTAATGTTTTGAGTTTCACTAATACTAGAGTGTATATCAAGTCTTATATTTCTTGTGGCCTAATTAGAGTATATTATTTGTTACTATTTAGCCATTCTTGATTTGAAAGAAATAAGATACTTGATGCTTTAGATATTTGTGTGTAAGTTTTCAATTGAACTAATATTCCCCCTTCCACATTTTTAATGTGTCTGCCTTTATATCCCCTTGTTATATCCTGAAGGAGTAAACAAATTCATATTCCGTAAATTTTGGAAAACAGAACATCCACATTTAGAAAAGTTACATTAGACCTGCATGTATTACTCTGAACAAAAACTAACTCTATCTAGATTAAATACTAATGATAGAATCTGAATTTCTAAAATAGCAATAAACAAAATTGGCAGTACCCAACAAAATTAAATAAAGAAAGAGTCTTTCTCTAAGATGCCATTTGTCCAGAAATTAAGGCTTGCCATTGGAAATAGAACTTCACCTAACTACAAAGCCATGTACTGCAAGGAGGATGTATTCACTATCCGTAGCAAATAGGAAATTATTCTAACTTGACATTTTATATTGCCAAAGTCAAGATAGGTGCCTTAGTTTGCCTTTCCCTTGTTGCACAGAGATACCATGGCCAAAGCTACTCTTATAATGGACAACATTTAAATTCAGCTGGAGTACAGGTTTTGAGGTTTAGAATCATGGCATCCAGAATCCAGGCAGATGTGGGGTGGGATGAGCCAAAAGTTCTACATCTTGATCCAAGCGAAGATGGGACAAGACTCTCTCCCAGGAATCTAGAAGGAGGGACTCAAATCCACCCCCACAGAGACACATTTCCTCCAACAATACCACACCACATCTCCTAATAGTGCCACTCCCTGGGCCAAGCATATAAGCATAGACAAACACCATAATAATAGGTAATATCAAAAAGCCTACTGACTTCAAATTCTCACTGTAGATGAGATTGAAAGCAGGAGATAATGTGGAGAGTTCTCAAAACCTAAAATTAGATCTCCCAAATGACTCAGCAACAGCATTCATTGGCATATACCAAAGTGATTCTATATCCTACTAAGGAGATACTTAGTAAGCTAGGTTCATGCTCTATTCACAATAGTTAGGAAATGGAAACAACCTTAGTGTCCTTTGACTGACTGAGTGTGTAATTTATTGCATATGCACAATGAATTGCTAGTCATCTGGAAAGAAAACGAATTCATGCAATTTTCAGGTAAATGAATGGAAATGTTAAGTAGAATGAGTGAGGTAACCCAGATCCTCAGAGGTGAAGATCAAAGGGTTTCCCTTATTTGACAATCCCCATTCTAAATCCTTACTTCTCAGTCCATAATAACAGCAGAAATCAAAAATGTATAAAGGAACCATGGAGGGCATCTCAGAGAAGTAGCTTTGTGGCATCTTTCTTTTCCACATCTAAGCTGTGTGAAGTGGAGGCAGTGCTGCAAAGTCGAATTATACTCTCAAAGAGCTGAAAGGTTGTTGTCATTAAAGGCATGGTTTGTTTGTGACTTCTCAGGAAGTACCAATAGAAATGTGTGCAGATAAATCTGCTACATCAATAACATTTTAAATTTTAATATTCAAGGAATACAAAGATTAGTATTAAAAAGAAGAACTCATACCAAAATTCTCTTGATGTTTCTCCTCAGTGGCATCTAAATTGTCATCTAGAAATTTGATGTATTGAGGAAATTAAAATTATGAGACCTTGACAATGTAATTATAGTTAATTTGATCTTCATATAAAACTAGTTCAGAAGATTCTTGCTAGCTGCTCACTGTTATAATTCACTATGCCCAAAGAGTGACTACAATTAAAATTATATTGACACTTCAGTTTAATTACATCATACAAACACATCCATCAGATAACCAAAGCTCTCTAGTGTTGTACAAAGTAGTTCACACTTTGATGTTTCAAAGAAAGCTTCAGAGTAAGTTACCAAGTTGTAAAAAAAATCTTAGGGGAAATTTTCAGATGCTCTATTTTTACAAACAGTGAAACAAAAAAAAAATTTAGTACAGCCAGTCTTTAAACATTCAAGACATGGCAATGAAAGAGGCATTATGTTAATAATGATATAAAGAATTTGACTTAAAGAAACCATTTACTCTAGATATATTAATACTCTAATAATCTTTTAGAAGAAGAATATTTTATCCCTCTTATTTTCATTTAGTATTTGTAATAATGATATGTAGAAGACATTAGTAAAACTGGAAGCTTAAATGAGTCATAATTTCAAATCATAACATAATTATAATGTTTGAAATTAATCTCAGAACCATAGGAAAATGAGCAGAGAGCAAAATGAATAAAAAGTTCTGCCTGTTTGTGTTGCTTTCTTGTATGTGACATATTTTTCAAAAATGTATTGCTTTAATTGCTGCCCTCTTGAATGGAAAACCTTGAGAAGAGCCAATCTTTGTATTTAATGAATTAAAATTGCAAAATTCCTCCCATAAAAACATAATGAAATATTACATTTTTGTGTCTGTTTTAAAGCTGTTCCCTCACATTTATTTTTATTTTAAATTTTCTTTTCTTGTTCTTTATGGGGGAAGGCACATTTTTATTCTTTTTTTAATGTATTTTTATTGAATATAATATTCATTTCCATTTCAAATGCTAAAACCTTTTCCAGTTTCCTTCCTACCTGAAAACCCTCAACCCCTTCTCCTACCCCCTGCCTCCAAGTATATGCCCCTCTACCTGACCCACTTCCACTTCCCCCTCCTCGATTTCCCTTTCTTTGGGCATCTATTGAGCCTTCACAGGACCCACTGATGCTGGGCAAGGCATTACTCTGCCACATGTTTGGTTGTAGTCATTTATGGTTTAGTCCCTGGGAGTCTTGGGGCATCTGGGTGGCCTACCTCATTGTTCTTCCCATGCTGCTGTAAACCCCTTCCGCTCCTCCATTGTAGACCCCACACCCAGTCTAATGGTTGGCTGCTAGCTTCTTCCTCTGTATGTGTAAGGCTATGACAGGGCCACTCCCGAGACAACCATAAGAGGCTCCTTTTGGTATGGGCTTCTTGTCGTCCATAATAGTGTCAGGGTTTGGTGACTGTTTATAGGATGAATTCCCAGGTAGGGCAGTCTCTGGGTGGCCTTTCCTTCAGTCTCTGTTCCACACTTTGTCTCAATTATTGCTCCTGTGAGTATTTTGCTCCCTTTCAGAGGAACCAAAGCACCTCCACTTCAGTCTTTCTTCTTCTTGAGCTTACTGTGGTCTGTGAATTTTAACTTGCTTATTTTGAGCTTTTGGGCTAACGTCCACTTATCAGTGAGTGCATACCTTCTTTTGTGATTGGGTTACCTCACTCAGGATAACACTCTCTAGTTCCATCTATTTGCCTAAGAATTTCATTAATTCATTCTTTTTAATAGCTGAATAGCACTCCATTGTGTATATACACCACAATTTCTGTATCTATTCCTCTGTTGAAGGGCATCTGGGGTTTTTCCAGCTTCTGGCTATTATAAATAAAGCAGCTATGAACATAGTGGAGCATGTGTCCTTACTACATGTTGGAACATCTTCTGGGTACATGCCCAGGAGTGGATAACTGGGTCCTCAGGTAGCACTCTGTATAATTTTCTGAGAAACTGCCAAACTGATTTCCAGAGTGGTTTTACCAGCCTGTAATCCCACCAACAATGGAGAAGTGTTCCTCTTTCCTCACATCCTCTCCAGCATCTGCTGTCCCCTGAGTTTTTCATCTTAGCCATTCTGACCAGTGTGAGGTAGAATCTCAGTGTTGTTTTGATTTGCATTTTCCTGAGAACTAAGGATGCTGAACATTTTCTCAGGTGCTTCAGGGCCATTCACTTTCCTCATTTGAGAATTCCCTGTTTAGCTCTGTACCCCATTTTTTAATAGGATTATTTGACTCTCTGGAGACTAACTTCTTGTGTTCTTTGTATACACTGGATATTAGCCTTCTATCAGATGTAGAATTGGTGAAGATCTTTTCCCCATTTTTGGTTGCTATTTTGTCCTTTTTGGTTGACTGTGTCCTTTACCTTAAGAAGCTTTGCAGTTTTATGAGGTCCCATTTGTTGATTCTTATTTGTAGAGCATTAGCCATTGGTATTCTATTCAGGAAAATTTACTCTGTGCCCACGTATTCAAGTTTCTTCCCCACTTTCTTCTCTATAAGCTTCAGTGTGTCTGGTTCTCCTGTGTTACTTTAAGGTATTTTTGTGTTTCCTCTTTAAGGGTTTCTGCCTGTTGACCTATGTTCTCCTGTAATTCCCTATGGGATTTTTGTGTTTCCTCTTTACGGACTTCTATCTGTTGACTTATGTTCTCCTATATTTCTTTAAGGAATTTTTGAGTTTCCTCTTTAAGGGCTTCTACATGTTGACCCATGTTCCCCTATATTTCTTTAAGGTAGTTGTTTACATCTTTCTTGAAGTACTGCATCAGCATCATGAGATGTGATTTTAAATCCAGCTCTTGTTTTTCCAGTGTCATGGGGCATCCAGGATTTGCTGTTGTGGGAGAACTGGGTTCTGATGGTGCCATATTGCCTTGGTTTCTTTTGGTAATGATTTTGCCTTTCCTTTTGGCCAGCTAGTTATCTCTGGTGTTAGATGGTCTTGCTGTCTCTGACTGTGGCTTCTCTATTCTGCAAGCCTGTGTATCTGTACTTCTGGATTCCTGTTCTGTCAAATGTTTTGCATTTGGCTGGTTCTCCAGGAAGTATCAGGAGATGAGGTCTTTCCTGTGGCAGACCTGGCAAGGGTCAAAAGCTCTGCATCCTGCTGGTTCTCTAGAAAGTATCAAGAGTTGGGGCCTTCCCTGTGGCAAAACTGGCAGAGATCAACCACAGCAAAAGGAACGGGGCAGGTGGCAGCCAGGGATCTTATTTTATTTTCTTATCATTTTAACTATTTCACTTGAATAGACAAGCTGATATATAGGGCATTCATAATGACTAAACCAAAGTAGTTGTTATTTTTAATCTCATTAGTTTTTCTTGCTTTTTAACAAAATATTCTATATTCCAAAGTAGAGTATGATACAGGTATACAAGTGGACAAAAAATGCTGAGCAAAAAGCTTTAGTGTTCTACAGATTGGGTTAATAAAGTAGAAATGATTAATAGTATGAATTTGACAGCATCTAAAATCACATAGAATCAAGTCTCAAGGAGCACTTCTAAACAAGTGTCTAGGTTAGATTATCCTCAATATTTCTCTGTAAGGACGTATCTAGATTTGGTCAACTAATTTTAAATATTTTAAAGTTCTAATGTTAAAAAAAATAACAAGAAG
The DNA here is from genome assembly GCF_947179515.1 of Apodemus sylvaticus. Lineage (NCBI taxonomy): Eukaryota > Metazoa > Chordata > Mammalia > Rodentia > Muridae > Apodemus > Apodemus sylvaticus. The sequence goes on along the minus strand of NC_067486.1, from coordinate 30,792,457 downwards.
CTTCTGTGGGTGGATTCATTCCATGAGCTGTTTTCCTGACTGAATAAGCAGAAGACCCAATTGGTCAGAATACTCTCTAAGTAATAGAACAGAATTGGTAGCAGAACATAACTGAAAGAATATATATATATTCTTTCATATATATATATATACATAAGTAATATACACATATATATTCATAAGTGATTTAATTAAGACAAACAAAACATCACAATTCATCACAATTGGAAGCACCCACTTGAGCATTAGGTACTTTCAGAAGTAAGCTAACTTGACCACCAAGGATAGCCAGCACACAAGCTGAGCATATTACCTATCACCCTTTCCTTCTTGACTACAGACTCAATATTACCATTGCTCTCAAATCTCCAGCTGTCATGATTTCCCACTCCAATTGACTGTTCCCTTGAACTGCCATCTTAAAGAAGTCCTGCTCCTCTTAACAAGCATTTGCTTAAACACAGCAATAAGAAAAGGAATAAGATGGTTCATAATAATGTTATAAAATTTATGGATATTATAATAAACTTCAATTTTTCAAGTGAATATAAATACAGAACTTTTAAATTTCTGTAATTTTGTAAATGAATTTGGAATTCTCTGATCATATCCATGTTTGTGTGTGTCTGTGTGTGTGTGTGTGTGTGTGTGTTTTATCTGCACACACAATTTTAGCTGCCATATTCTAGAAAATATTCAATAATACTTTATTAAGAATTATTTATTTATTTATTTACTTACTTACTTATTTATATGAGTCCTCTGTAACTGTAGACACACCAGAAGAGGGCATTAGATCTCATTATAGATGGTAATGAGCCACCATGTGGTTGCTGGGAATTGAATTTAGGACCTCTGGAGGAGCACCCAATGCTCTTCACCTCTGAACCATCTCTCCAGCCCCCAAAGTATCTTGTTATCCTAGTTTAGACTATTTTAAGATTAATATTCTTCAGTCTGTTAAGGAAGCCGTTGTTGATTAATTGGTAGTATTCACTCTTGTCCCCTGTTTCTGGAAAGAGTCAGTGTAGCAGTATAGGGCAAAACCAGAACAGGGAAGTGGGAAGGGGTGGATGGGAGAACAGGGGGAGGGAAGGGGGCTTTTGTAATTTTCGGGGAGTGGAGTCCAGAAAAGGGGAAATCATTTGAAATGTAAATAAAAATATATCGAATAAAAATAGAAAGGCAGGGTTTTTTTTTTGTTTTTTGTTTTTTTTGTTTTTTTTTTTTTTTGCTGCTGCTGCTGCTCTTGTTGATTCAAGCAACTATATACCTGACAGAGGATTTGTGTCTAGAATAGACAAAGAAATCAAAAACCTGTACCAAAGAAACAAATACTATAATAAAAATGGAGTTTGGAATAAAAAAATTATACAGCCAATACCGATATATATGTATTGACATGTACATTGGAATATAACCATTTCTTGTCTCAACATGTTCTTTTTTGTACTCATCATATAAGTAGTTATTACTATTAATCTAGCAAGATTCACAATGTTTGCTGAAGTGGAATTCCTGCCATATTGGCATTTCCTGGGCAAAGGTCACAAATAGTAATTTTTAACTCATTTAAAACCAATTAGTTTCCTAAGTATGTGTTAATACTATTTTTCTTTTCAATATTTTTGTCCTCATTCAAACCTTGAATATTTAGGTTGGTGATAATTATTTATCTTAATATTCATATCTCAAGATGTCACAATCAAGAAAACGTAATCTACCTTGAATTAGTTAGTATAAATTAATTTATATATAAGGATATGAATATGTTAATAATATTAATTAATTTATATAGTAGTAAGCAGCATTAATGTTTTTCCTTTTGACAGTAATCCTGAATAGGTAAATGTGAATCAAACAATTCAAAAATTTTTCTATTCACAGTGGATGAGTTTTGACCCATTCTTTCTTATCTTTGGTTCTGTGTTGGTTAGTTGGTTAGTTGGTTTGCTTTATTGTTTTGTGATAAAGCTAAACTTGAACTTATATAAGTCTCATCTCATGATGAAGCTTTGTGCATGCTAAAATTAACAGGCTGTTCTCTTTATTAAATATTTCCAATTGTATGGTAAATGTGATATTGTAAGAATTTATTGATAAATGGAAAGAGGATTTCAGCTTAACAAAGTAGCACTCAGACTTGATTGTTCATAGTTTATAAAAGTGTGAAGAAGTATTAAAATATCTCCTCTCAGATCAGCCTGGGCTGCAACACCACATCTCCAGGTCCTGCAAGAGGCAAGAGGGGCTTCCGGGCGGCCAGCAGGGAGAAGTCGGTATGCTCCAGTGAATCCAGCGGGCCCCAGCGGGAGCCTTCAGGTGTCTGCTTCAGGATCTGAACAGCCTGGGCAACAGCAACCTGTCTACTGGCAGTGCAGGAGGTAAGCTGTGCACCAGAGGCCACCTGGGAAGGGGCAGCTTGCACTGGTGAGTCCAGCATTGACAAGACCAACTAACACCAGTGAGAACTAGATGGCAAAAGGAAAACGCAGGAACGTCACTAACAGAAATCAAGGCAATATGGCAACATCTGAACCCAGTTCTCCTAAAATCAGAAGTAGAAACAACTAAGAAAACTCAAAGGGAGACAACTTTGGAGATAGAAAGCCTTGGGAAGAAATCAGGGGACAGAGATGCAAATATCAACAACAGAATACAAGAGATAGAAGAAAGAATCTCAGATGCTGAAGATTCCATAGAAACCATGGACTCAACAGTTAAAGAAAATGCAAAATGCAAAAAGCTTGTAACCCAAAATATCCAGGAAATACAGGACACAATGAGAAGACCAAACCTAAGGATTATAGGCATAGATGAGAGTGAAGATTTACAACTTAAAGGGCCAGCAAATATCTTCAATAAAATTATGGAAGAAAACTTCCCTAACCTAAAGAGAGAGATGCCCATGAATATACAAGAAGCCTACAGAACTCCAAACAGACTGGACTAGAACAGAAATACTTCCCTTCACATAATAATCAAAACACCAAATGTACTAAACAAAGAAAGAATATTAAAGGCAGTAAGAGAAAAAGGCCAAGTAACATATAAAGGAAGACCTATCAGAATCACAGCAGACTTTTCACCTGAGACTAAGAAGGCTAGAAGATCCTGGGCAGATCTCAGGCAGACTCTAAGAGAACACAAATGCCAGCCAAAACTACTATATCCAGCAAAACTCTCAATCACTGTAGATGAAGAAACTAAGATATTCCATGACAAAACCAAGTTTACCCAATATCTATCCACAAACCCAGCCCTACAAAGGATAATAGGAGGACAACACCAATACAAGGAGGGAAACTTCACCCTGGAAAAAGCAAGATAGTAACCTTTCATCAAACCCAAAAGAAGTTAACCAATCAAATTTAAAAAATAACGTCAAAAATGATAGGAAGTAACAATCACTATTCCTTAATATCTCTTAACATCAATGGACTCAATGCCCCAATAAAAGACATAAACTAACTGACTGGATACGTAAACAGGACCCTATATTTTGCTGCTTACAGGAAACACACATCAGTGTTAAAGACAAACACGACCTTAGAGTAAAAGGCCGGAAGACAATTTTACAAGCAAATGGTCTCAGGAAACAAGCTGGAGTAGCCATTTTAATAGCAGATAAAATTGACTTTCAACCCAAAGTCATCAAAAGAGACTGAGGGACACTTCTTGCTGGTCAAAGGAGAAATACAACAAGAAGAACTCTCAATCCTGAACATCTATGCTCCAAATGCAAGGGTACCCTCTTTCATAAAAGAAACTTTATTAAAGCTCAAAGCACACATTGCACCTAACACAATAATTGTGGGTGACTTCAACTCTGCACTTTCCTCAATGGACCGATCAGGAAAACAGAAACTAAACGGGGACACAATGAAACTAATTGAAGCTTTTGACCAATTAGATTTAACAGATATATACAGAATATTCTATCCTAAAGCAAAAGAATATACCTTTTGCTCAGCACCTCATGGTACCTTCTCCAAAATCGACCATATAATTGGTCACAAGACAGACCTCAACAAATATAAGAAGATCGAGCTAATTCCATGCCTCCTATCAGATCACTATGGAGTAAAAGTGGTCTTCAATAGCAACAAAAACAACAGAAAATCCACATACACGTGGAAACTGAACAATATTCTACTCAATGATACCTTTGTCAAGGAAGAAATAAGGAAAGAAATTAAAGACTTTTTAGAACACAATGAAAATAAAGACACAGCATACCCAAATCTATGGGACACAATGAAAGCAGTGCTAAGAGGAAAACTCATAGCCCTGAGTGCCTCCAAAAAGAAAATGGAGAGAGCATACATTACCAGCTTAATGACACACCTGAAAGCCTTGGAACAAAAAGAAGCTATTTCACCCAGGAGCAGTAGAAGGCAGGAAATCATCAAACTCAGGGCCGAAATCAATCAAGTAGAAACAAAGAGAACCATACAAAGAATCAACAAAACCAGGAGCTGGTACTTTGAGAAAACCAACAAGATAGATAAACCCTTAGCCAGACTAACCAAAGAGCACATAGACAGTATCCAGATTAACAAACTTAGAAATGAAAAGGGTGATATAACAGAAACTGAGGAAATCCAAAAAAATCATCAGATCCTACTACAAGAGCCTGTACTCAACACAACTGGAGAATCTGGAGGAAATGGACAATTTCCTTGACAGATACCAAATACCAAAATTAAATCAGGACCAAATAGATCATCTAAACAGTCCCATAACGCCTAAAGAAATAGAAGGAGTCATAGAAAGTCTTCCAACCAAAAAAAGCACAGGACCAGACGGTTTCAGTGCAGAATTCTATCAGACCTTCAAAGAAGAGTTAACACCAATCAATACTCTTCAAACTATTCCACAAAATAGAAACAGAAGGAACACTATCCAATTCCTTCTATGAAGCCACAATTACGCTGATACCAAAACCACACAAAGATCCAACAAAGAAAGAGAACTTCAGACCAATTTCCCTTATGAACATCGATGCAAAAATTCTCAATAAAATTCTTGCCAACCGAATTCAAGAACAGTATCAAAATGATCATCCACCATGATCAAGTAGGCTTTATCCCAGGAATGCAGGTTTGGTTCAATATACGGATATCCATCAATGCAATCCACTACATAAACAAACTCAAAGAAAAAGACTACATGGTCATTTAATTGGATGCTGAAAAATCATTTGACAAAATTCAGCATCCTTTCATGCTTAAAGTCTTGGAAAGAACAGGAATTCAAGGCCCATACCTAAACATAGTAAAAGGAATATATAGCAAACCGGTAGCCAGCATCAAACTAAATGGAGAGAAATTTGAAGCAATCCCACTAAAATCAGGGACTAGACAGGGCTGCCCCCTTTCTCCTTATCTTTTCAATATTGTACTTGAGGTACTAGCTTGGGCAATTCGACAACATAAGGAGGTCAAGGGGATACAAATTGGAAAGGAAGAAGTCAAACTATCATTATTTGCAGATGACATGATAGTCTACCTAAGTGACCCAAGAAATTCCACTAGAGAACTACAGCTAATAAACAACTTCAGCAAAGTGGCAGGGTATAAAATCAACTCAAGCAAATCAGTGGCCTTCCTATATTCAAAGGATAAGCAGGCTGAGAAAGAAATTAGAGAAATGACCCCCTTCACAAACAGTATAAAGTATCTTGGGGTGACTCTTACCAAACATGTGAAAGATCTGTATGACAAGAACTTCAAGACTCTGAAGAAGGAAATGGAAGAAGACCTCAAAAAATGGGAAAACCTCCCATGCTCATGGATCGGTAGAATCAGTATAGTTAAAATGGCCATTTTGCCAAAAGCAATATACAGATTCAATGCAATACCCATCAAAATCCCAACTCAATTCTTCACAGAGTTAGAAAGAGCAATTATCAAATTCATCTGGAATAACAAAAAACTCAGGATAGTTAAACTCTTCTCAGGAACAAAAGAAAGTCTGGGAGAATCAGTATCCCTGACCTCAAGCAATACTACAGAGCAATAGTGTTAAAAACTGCATGGTATTGGTACAGTGACAGGCAGAAAGATCAATGGAACAGGATTGAAGATCCAGAAATGAACCCACACACCTATGGCTACTTGATCCTCGACAAAGAGGCTGAAAACATCCAATGGAAAAAAGATAGCCTTTTCAACAAATGGTGCTGGTTCAACTGGAGGTCAGCATGCAGAAGAATATGAATTGATCCATCCTTGTCTCCTTGTACTAAGTTCAAATCCAAATGGATCAAGGACCTCCACATAAAGCCAGACACTCTGAAGCTAATAGATAAGAAACTGGGGAAGACCCTTGAGGACATCGGTACAGGGAGAAAGTTTCTGAACAGAACACCAATAGCGTATGCTCTAAGATCAAGAATTGACAAATAGGACCTCATAAAATTACAAAGTTTCTGTAAGGCCAAGGACACCATCAAGAGGACAAATCGGCAACCAACAAATTGGGAAAAGATCTTCACCAATCCTACATCAGATAGAGGGCTAATATCCAATATATATAAAGAACTCAAGAAGTTAGACTCCAGAAAACCAAACAACCCTATTAAAAAATGGGGTACAGAGTTAAACAACGAATTCTCACCTGAAGAACTTCGGATGGCGGAGAAGCATCTTAAAAAATGCTCAACTTCATTAGTCATTATGGAAATGCAAATCAAAACCACCCTGAGATTTCACCTTACACCAGTCAGAATGGGTAAGATTAAAAATTCAGGAGACAGCAGGTGTTGGACAGGGTGTGGAGAAAGAGGAACACTCCTCCACTCCTTGTGGGGTTGCAAATTGGTACAACCACTCTGGAAATCAGTCTGGAGGTTCCTCCGAAAACTGGGCACCTCACTTCCAGAAGATCCTGCTCTACCACTCTTGGGCATATACCCAGAGGATTCCCCACCATGTAATAAAGTATACATGCTCTACTATTTTCATAGCAGCCCTATTTATAATTGCCAGTTGCTGGAAAGTACACAGGTATCCCTCAACAGAAGAGTGGATGCAAAAAATGTGGTATATCTACACAATGGAGTACTATTCAGCCATTAGAAACAATGAATTCATGAAATTCTTAGGCAAATGGATGGAGCTAGAGGACATCATACTAAGTGAGGTAACCCAGACTCAAAAGGTGAATCATGGTATGCACTCACTAATAAGTGGATATTAACCTAGAAATCTGGAATACCCAAAACATAATCCACACATCAAATGAGGTACAAGAAGAAAGGAGGAGTGGCCCCTTGTTCTGGAAAGACTCAGTGAATCAGTATTCGGCGAAACCAGAACGGGGAATTGGGAAAGGGGTGGGTGGGAGGACAGGGGGAGAGGAGGGGGCTTATGGGACTTTCTGGGAGTGGGGGGGCTAGGAAAGTGGAAATCATTTGAAATGTAAATAAAATATATATCGAATAAAAAAAAAGAGAAAAAGAAAAAAAAATCTCCTCTCTCAGAAAAGTTAGGATTTCCATACCAGATTCTTCTTCAAAAATTCTCATTTTGAAAAATATAAATGTTTTCCTTTTATATAATATTATTATTTTATTTTTATTAATTATATTATTTACTTACATGTCTAGTGTTGTCCCCCTTCCTTGTCTTCCTTCAGTAAACCCTCCTCCCCATCTTCCCTTCCCTTTGCCTCTAAAAGTGTGCTCTCCCACCTACCCCCTCACTCTCACCTCACCCTTACAGCACCCAATTCTCTGGGGCATTAATCCTCCACAGGACATAGGATCTCCTCTCCAATTGATGCCAGATAAGTCAGTCCTCTGCAACCTATGTTGCAGGAGCCATGGATCCCTCCATGTGTACTCTTTGGTTGGTGGTTTAGTTCCTGGGAGCTCAGTGGGGTCTGGTTGGTTGATATTGTTTTTCTTCCTATGGGGTTGCAGGTCCTTCAGCTCCTTAAGTCCTTCCTCTATCTCTTCCATTGGGGTCCCCGGGCTCTGTCTGATGGTTGGATTTGAGTATGTGTATTTGTCTTAGTCAGGTGCTAGCAGAACCTCTCAGAGGACCGTGATAATAGGCTGCTGACTGAAAGCACATCGTGAAATCAGCATTAGTGCAAGGGTTTGGTGTATAGAGATGGCATGCATCCCAAGGCGGGGCAGTCTCTGCTCCATTTTTCTTCCTGCATTTCCTTTTGACAGTAACAATTCTGGATTAAAACTTTTAAAATGGGTGGGTGTCCCCATTCCTCCACTTGAGGCCATGTCTATCTACTGCAGGTGGTCTCTTCAGGTTCTATCTCCCTGATTTTGGGTACATCAGCTAATGTCATCCCAATTTGAATCTGGGAGTCTCTCACATCCCTGCTGTCTTAGATTTTCCAGTTGTTCTTCCATTTCCTATCCCTCTATGATATTTATTTCTATTCATTCTCCTGGCCCTCTAGACTTCTGTCCCCTCTCTTGTCTCTTCCCACACCTAGTCCCTCCCCCTTTTTTGCTCTCCCTCCCATCTCCTACCCAGGAAACCCCCTCCTTCTGCCTCCCATTTTGTTACTCCTTTTATGTGGAATTGACACATCCACACGTGGAGCTTTTATCTTGTTAACTTTCATATGATCTGTGGATATTCTGAGTTTTGGGACAACTATCAACTTATCAGTGAGTACATACTACATATGTTGTTTTGGGTCTTGGGTACCTCACTTGGGATGATATTTTCTAGTTCCACTGATTTGCATACAAATTTTGTAAAGTCTTCCAGTTTAATAACTGAGTAGTATTCCATTGTGTAAGTGTACCACATTTTCTGTATAGATTTTTCCATTTAGGACATCTGGGATGTTTCAAGTTTCTGGCTATTATAAATGAAACTGCTATAAACACAGTGGAGCATGTAATATTTTGGAGCATCTTTGGGTATATGCCCAGTCATGGTATAGCTGGGTCTTCAGGTAGAATTATTTGTAATAGTTCTGACGAACCACTAGATTGATTTCTAAAATGCTTGTACCAGCTTTCAATCTCACCAGCAATGAAAGAGTGTTCTCTCTCCACATTCTTGCCAGCATCCACTACCACCTGAGTTTTTGGTTGTAGCCATACTGATTGCTGTTAGGTGGAATCTCAGGGTTATTTTTATTTACCATTCCCTGATGACTAAGGATGTTGAACACTTCCTTAGGTGCTTCTCCTCTATTCAAGAGGACTTTGAATTCCCCCCCTTTCGAGTCCTAAGGGTTTTTTTGCTCCCAGGTCTCTGGTACATCCTAAAGGGTTCCGCCACCTTCTGAGGTTGCCTGGTTTTTTGTTTGTTTGTTTGTTTGTTTTGTTTTGTTTTGTTTTGTTAGGTTATGGAAGTTTTCTTATATGGTTTTGTTGAGGATGTTTTCTGGCCCTGTGAATTGGAATCTTCACTCTCTGCTATTCCTAAAATTCCTAAGTTTAGTCTTGTCCTTGTGTCTTAACTTTCATGGATGTTTTGGTTTAGGATCCTTTGCATATTATATTTTCTTTGACTGTTGTGTCAATATCATCTATGGTGATTCTATGCCTCAGACTCTCTTTCCTATCTCTTGTATTCTATTGGAGTGGTGCTTGCATCTGTAATTCCTGATGTCTTTCCTAGGTTTTCCATCTCTAGGGTTGTCTCCCTTTGTGATTTCTTTATTGTTTCTATTTTTAGATCCTGGACGTTTTTGTTCAATTACTTCACTTGTTTGATTCTGTTTTCTTCTATTTCCTTAACATATTTATATATACCACATTTTATGTATCCATTCCTCTGTTGAGGGACATCTGGGTTCTTTTCAGCTTCTGGCTATTATAAATAGGGCTGCTATGAACATAGTGGAGCATATATCCTTATTACATGCTGGGGAATCCTCTAGGTATATGCCCAGGAGTGGTATAGCAGGGTCATCTAGAAGTATCATTCCCAGTTTTCAGAGGAGCTGCCAGACTGACTTCCAGAGTGGTAGTACCAGCTTGCAACCTCACCAACAGTGGAGGAGTATTCCTTTTCAGCCATTAGAAACAATGAATTCATGAAACTCTTAGACAAATGGATGGAACTGGAGAACATAATCCTAAGTGAGGTAACCCAGTCTCAAAAGAACATTCATGGTATGCACTCACTGATAAATGGATATTATCCTAGAGGTGTGGAATATCTCCAGCAGTGTAGATAGTCTGACCTCCTCATGGCCACCCTGGGGGTCCCAGTTAGGACAGGAAAGGGCGACCCCCCTATGAGCCTGTTTATGCCAGACCTCCTGAGAGTGAGTCAAGCTGTCTCTGGGTGTGGGAGGGTGGCTGGAGCACTGGTTCTACCCTGGAAATGTTCTTATTATGATTCTGCACTATGGAGTCTAGTATACAGTCACCAAACTCAGACACTATTGTGGATGCTAAGAAGTGCTTGCTGACAGGATCCTGTTATATCTGATTCCTGAGAGGCTATGGCAGTGTCTGACAAATACAGAGGCAAGTGCTTACAGCCAACTATTGGACTGAGCACGGGGTCCCCAATGGAGGAGTTAGAGAAAGGACTGAAGGACCTGAAGGGTCTTATGAATCACCATAGGAAGAACAGTAGTATCAAACAATTAGAACTCCCAAAGCTCACAGGGACTAAACCACAAACAAAAGAAGACACATGGAGGAACCCATGGCTCTAGCAGAATATGTAGCAGAGGATGGAAAGAGAGGCCCTTGTTGCTGTGAAGGCTTGATGCAGCCATGTAGGGGAATACCAGGGCAGGGAGGTGGGAGTATGTGGGTGGGTAGGGTAACAGCCTCATAAAAGCAGGGAGATGGAATAGGGGGTTTGGAAGAAGGGAATTAGGAAAGTGGATAACATTTGAAATGAAAATAAAGATAATAACCAATAAAAAAGTCAGGAAGACAAACATTGCTTGTTTTATTTAACATTCCATATAAATCAGAATAATTAGAAATAATAAATATTACTGTGTGTGTTTGTATGGGCATTGTGTGTATGGCAGTACAGGTACCCATGTTGGTCAGGAGAAGGCATTATGTCCCCTAGATCTGAAGCTACCATGGATTGTAAGCTAGGTTCCAAACTTATGTTCTCAACTTATTTATTAAAATTATAACTAAAATGTATGTGTCTCTATTTAGGATAATACATGTATGTATTTTATAACATTTAAGAGTTAAAAATATTAATTATGAAATTTGTTGTTTTATTGATTTTTTCAGGTCCTCTGATACTATTTTTTATAAAGTCAAAATTTATACTTGTTTCTACTGATTTTATAAACTGTTCTACCATTGTTGTGGTTTACTTCTTCTGAAACTCTCCTACTGCTTGCTCTATATTTTTTTTTTCAGTAAGGATGAACTCATGTAAAATAATGGCAATATAATTTTATAGCCTCATATTTTTTTAACCCACTCAAGTCATTAATAACCTTTAAGTTTTTCCAGTGGCTAACAAAGTACATTACCACTCCCTTTAGAACTATTTCCAAAACTATTAAAGGAAATGTTGTCCATAATAAAATTTCATATTTCCTTAAGAGAAAATTGTAGTTTAAATTAGTATGATAATGTTTCTGATGTTTTATGTGAATATTGAAGGAAAGTTAACATACTAGAGAATATTATCAATTATAAACCTGGATATATTATGTGTTATAACATCTGCAGTTGATTGAAAATGCTTGGCTCACGTGAAGTGGCACCATTAGAGGTGTGACCTTGCTGTAGTAGCTGTGGCCTTGTTGCCGGAAGTTTGTCATTGATGGGATGGTCTTTGAGTCCCTCAAGCTCCTTCCAGCATAACTGAGACCCTGCACTTGGATGATTTTAGACTTTGTGGAATATTGCTCATTCATAAGTCCAAAGTCACTCAGTCGCTCAGTGTGTTTTTCTGTTCTAAGTTGCATAGTACAGGGTGTGTGCTGCAGTAATTAATGGTCTTTAAAATGTATCACCGTCATAGAAATTAAATGCTTTTGAGAATCATACAGAAATATCAGTAGATTTGCTTGGACTTCTTTGATGACATGATATGGACTGAAGGTCAAGATCTAGACTCCCAAACTCCCTGTTAACACTTATATTTGTACTGTTTCTGATTATAATATCAGCAAAGCCATAACATGTCTGGTCAGTTCTATGATTTTTTTAAATAACAAATACTGTTACCACCCATAATTTATTCTTAAATGAAAAAAATAGACATGTATTCAAACTAATATATGCAGAAAATTAAAAAAATGTAGAAAATTAGAGTTACATATTTATCATTACAAAAGCTACCATCCATTATTTCATCAGTTTTATTTTGTTTTGGCACTCATATTTTACTAATCATTCTTTAGTACATCTATTACCTTTCAAATAACACATGGCTGATAGTAATTATTTCTTAATAAAGTTATTAATTTTGTAAGGTAAACACAATATGCATTCATTATTACTTATGCTGAGATATAGTTTCTTAGTCTTTGCACAGCTTTATATAAATTGTTCAAACTAATTTGAATTTACTTATTATGATATTAAATCCTTGTAAAATTGTTTAAAAGAATATCAATGAGTGTTGTAAGATGGCCAGTGGATGCATGCTGGCTGTGCACATATGAGTATATGAGTTTAGATCTCCAGCACCCATGTAAGCCTGGATGAGATATTATATGCCTGAAAAACTTTAGGAGGTATTTGGGGCTCTTTGCTTTGCTATTCCAGCCTATCAATGAAGATATTCTGATAGATACCTTCTTAAATATTGGAACAAGAGACAGAAGAAAACTCTGAACATTAGCCTAAGGTCTAAACATGCATAGGCATTTAAAGCTATACACATAAGCATATACTACAAAATACACTTACTCACATATGCATATCCGTCAACACAAGATAAATATATGTATATAAATAAATTATTTTATGTAATAACTTTGTTACAAATTAATGAGGGTTATAAAATACCCTCATATAGGAAGGACATCTTCTTTCCAATCTTGACAAACTAAATTACTGAATTTTCTCCCACAAATTCCCTAACAATATTATGTCAATATTTCAAAATATTTACCTTAGAAAACTTTTGTGGAGGGGAGGCTGTTTGCACAAATTGTCTATGAACCTGTTCATAGGATTGCACATGTTGTGTGTGTGTGTGTGTGTGTGTGTGTGTGTGTGTGTGTGTGTGTGTGATGGGTTTATATATCTAGGGGTTATTATTAGGTTCCACCCTTTTTTCACCTTACTTTTCTAAGACAGAACCTATATCTTAACCATGAACACAGAGGAAGTTAGACTGGATGAACAAATAGCTACAAATTTCATGTATTGATTTACCTCCCCAGGCTAAGGTAACAGGGTGATAGGTAGAAATATATAGGATATGCTGGAAGCCTCTAAGCCTTTATACGGATGTTATAAATCTAATAGCAGGTTTTCATGTTTGTTTGACAAGTACTTTAACTTTTTAAATTCAACAGCATCTTATATCCCTGACCTTTTGTTTGTTTGTGAATTTCTACTTGTAATGCCTCTATATCCACGTTTCACTGTGGTTTAATATTTTGTACATTATTACAACTCTATTCATTCAATACAATAAAACTAAACTCATCCCAAAGTTTCATGAATAGCACCAATTCCTTTCTTGCCCTACATGACAGGTAGGAACTTTCCTTATGTATACTCCTGTACAGGTAATTTATAAATGTATATGTCTCTAATGTTGAAAATCCAGCTCTCCAATTTTAGAAATCATTACAGAAACACATCTTATTTTACGTGTGTCATTCAGAACAGTTCAGTCTTATAAGTGGCCGTTCCCCTTGCCCCAATTACATCTTTGTTATTGAGACAGCATCATACTGTGGACCCTTGGAATTCATTATGTAGACCAGGCTGTCCTTAAACTCAGAGATCCCTCTACCTCTCAACATTGGGACTAGCAGAATGTAGCATAGCGTCCTGTCCACTGTTTGAATATCTTTGTCTTTGTTGTGGTCAGAAAGAGTTTCTGAAACTAGCATCCCTCCCCCGATCCTTTATCTCATCTGTAAAACATAATCTTACTTGTAAGCACATGGAACTTATGGAACTTCTTTCCATGGACATGGAATGAAGAACTTTATGTCCTCTCAATAATTTCCTACTTCATGAAAAATAGCTCATAGTTACCCTAAGTTTGTATTTGTATTTTCCTCTTATTTTAATATGTACTCCCTGAGTGCATATCCCTTTTACTCTGGTTCTTTAATCTCAAGATACTGATTCACCTCTTCACTTAGAGTGAAAAAACTTTTATCTCATAAAATTGCCAAAAAAATAATTTAAGGTTAAGTACGTTCTCTAAACATTTGTGACATTATTCTATTAAAAAAATAATCATATTGTATCCCTTACTTTGTTAGCTGGTTTTCCAAAGTATTCATTATTAGCAGCCTTTCATAATTATTTTATGATTATGTTTAAAGTCATGTCTATACCAACACATATTTTGATGACAGTATTTAGCATCAGTAGCATTTGGTGTGATTGTAATATAATTTATTATGAAACATATATGGGAGTTTTTTAAAAATTTTTATAGCTGTGGAAAAACCAAATATGGTAAATCATAGCTAAATTAAAAACATGACTTGCTCTGGGCATAAACTTGTAATCTAAATAAAGACATCATCATAAATACAAATGTATTTCCTGGAGTTTCCAGAGACTCATGTGTTAATAGACTTCACTGTTTCACTGGGATGAGAAGTTTGTAGGAAAATTGAAGTAAAGTACAGGGGGAAAGGAGAACCAGACCAAGAAATAGTTAATGCGAAACCATTATTTTTTATAGCAACAATTTTGATTTCTTTTTTTAAACTTTTATTCGTTATTTTATTTATTTACATTTCTTTTTCATTGGATATTTTCTTTATTTATATTTCAAATGTTATCCACTTTCCTGGTCTCCCCAGAAACCCCTTATGCTACCCCTCCCCTTACTTCTATGAAGGTGTTCCCCTACCCACCCATGCACTCCCAAATCCACCTCTGTATTTTTCCACACTATTCTGACAGTTTCTTTAAGGCATTTTCCTAGTAGACATAATTTTTATTCTTAAAATTAGATGTCAGACTCCTTTTCTGATTTCTCATGCTTATTATCATACCCAGGGTCTTGATATGCATAGATTTTATATATCGGGGATAAGGGCAATTAATGAAATTCCCATTTATGAGACTGATGCACAACTGAGAGACTGGTGCTTCTGTGCAGTTCTTGTACTTTCAACATTACTTGGTGTCCAATGTCCATGTTCAAGAATATGCATTCATCAGGAAAATGCTTGATGAGATTGAAATTATTTGCCTATGTTTGATGATTGGAAGAGTGCAAACTATATTGTCCTAGGAATCTTTTGCACAAATATCCACTAAAATGTGTGTGAGTAAACGGAGGTATGCAGTTACTGTCAGGAATGTCAGGTATTTTTATTGAAAGACTGCTAAATTTGTTATAATGTATTGTAGTTGAAAAACTTCATTTGAGCTTCATGGACAAGGCATTTTTTTTTATTCATGTGCACAACATTCCTCATGGAAATTGATATGTCTAATTTGAATTATTTTAGAAGAAATATTAAGTTTGTAAAGCCAAGAGAGAATACAGAAGAAAATGTAATTAGTAAAGCTCCAATGAAAGCATATTAATTTATAGGATTTTAGGACAAACTTCTCAGATAGTGTTATCTCATTAGAACACTGTTAATTTGATATCAAATTTTAGGATTATTAAGTGGATATGAAGCAAAGTTTGGAAATCAAACAATTCATGATCTTACAGGACAATTCATATAATTACTTTTCAATAAATAAATGTGATCCAGAAACTTCACAGGCTGCTTGCTTTATTTCATTGGTAAGAAATATACAAGAAAATTACTATAGTTTATATTATTTTCTACCCATTGGTAATTTATGTAGGTATTAATTCTAGTTATCATCACTAAACCTATGCTTCCTCTTTACTGTGAGGAAATAATAGAAGATTAGCTTTTTATTCATTTATTTTATTTTATTTTATTTTATTTTACTTTTTGTTTTTTTCAAGATAGGGTTTCTCTGTATAGCCCTGGCTGTCCTGGAACTCACTCTGTAGACGAGGCTGGCCTCGAACTTGGAGATCCGCCTGCCTCTGTCTCCCAAGTGCTGGGATTGAAGGCATATGCCTCGATGCCTGCCAGGACAGAAAAGGGTCACTAGGTACTGTATCACCCTGAGCTTCAGATCTCTGGTGATGCAAACTGCCAGGGCTCTGCCTGCACACAGGAACTGAGCACATAGGCGGTTTGTCTGCCAGCCCGCCAAGGGTGGGGCCTGTGTCCTGCCCAGAGAGCTGCAGAAGGAGAGAAGCCCCACGGCCATATTCACTCCCTGCCAGGACAGAAAAGGGTCACTAGGTACTGGATCACCCTGAGCTTTAGATCTCTGGGGGTGCAAATCTCTAGGGGTCTCCCTGCACTCAGGAACTGAGCACATAGGCAGTTCATCTGCAAGCCAGTCCATTGCAGGACCTGTGTCCTAGGTGAGAATCAACAGAGGGAATGACCCCCACCACACCATCTTCACTCCATAATAGAGCAGACAGAGAACACCTGATTGACCTTGACAACCTAAGTATAACATTACTTGAGGCAAGACTGAGAAGGGCTCCAAAGGCACAAAAGAGGAAGGCAGCATATCAGTAATCTGTGCCAGAGGAAACCCAGTCATCCAGTGTTGCAGAAATAACCTTAAAGATCCACAGTAGGATGAAGCACCAGCCAGTGACAATAAGACCATTTAACACCTGGGAGAACTAGATGGCTAAAGGCAAATATAGGAACTTTACTAACAGAAACCAAGGCATTATGGCAGCATCTGAACCCAATTCTCCAACAATAGCAAGTCCTGGATACCCCAACACACCAGAAAAACAAGATTTGGATTTAAAATCACTGGCCATGATGCTAGTTCAGGAACACATGAAGGAAATTCTTCACTTAAAGAAATTCAGGAGAAAATGGATCAAACATTAGAAGCCCGTACAAGGGAAACACAAAAATCATTGAAAGAAATTCAGGAGAACACAAAAACCAATAAGGAGAAAATGCAAAAATCACTTAAAGAAATACAGGAGAACTTTGATCAACAGGCAGAAGTCATGAAAGAGGAAACACAAAAATCTCTTAAAGAATTAGAGGAAAACACAAACAAGCAAATGACAGAACTGAGCAAAAACTTCCAGTATCTAAAAACAGAAGTAGAAACAACTAAGAAGGCACAAAGGGAGACAACTTTGGAGATGGAAAACCTTGGGAAGAAATCAGGGACCATAGACGCAAATATCAACAACAGAATACAAGAGATAGAAGAAAGAATCTCAGATGCTGAAGATACCATAGAAACCATGGACTCAACAGTTAAAGAAAATGCAAAATGCAAAAAGCTTGTAACCCAAAACATCCAGGAAATCCAGGACACAATGAGAAAGTCAAATGTAAGGATTATAAGCATTGATGAGAGTGAACATTTACAACTTAAAGGGCCAGCAAATATCTTCAACAAAATTATGGCAGAAAACTTCCCTAACCTAAAGAGAGAGATGCCCATGAATGTACAAGAAGCCTATAGAACTCCAAACAGACTGGACCAGAACAGAAATACCTCTCGTCACATAATAATCAAAACCCCAAATGTACTAAACAAAGAAAGCATACTTAGGGCAGTAAGAGAGAAGGTGCAAGTAACATATAAAGGAAGACCTATCAGAATTACACCAGATTTCTCACCAGCGACCGTGAAAGCTAGAAGATCCTGGGCAGAGCTCATGCAGACTCTAAGAGAACACAAATGCCAGCCAAGACTACTATACCCAGTGAAACTCTCAATTACTATAGATGGAGAAACCAAGATATTCCATGACAAAACCAAATTTACACAATATCTTTTCACAAACCCTGCCCTACAAAGGATAATAGGGGGAAAACACCATCACAACGAGGGAAACTATACCCTGGAAAAAGCAGGATATTAAGCTTTTTTTCATCAAACCCAAAGAAGATAACCACACACGTATAAAATTAAAATCAAAAATGATAAGAAGCAATAACCACTACTCCTTAATATCTCTTAACATCAATGGAGTCAATTCCCCAATAAAAAGACATAGACTAACAGACTGGTTACATAAACAAGACCATACATTTTGCTGCATACAGGAAACACACCTCAGTGTCAAAGACAAAAACTACCTTAGAGTAAAAGGCTGGAAGACAATTCTACAAGCAAATGGTCCCAGGAAACAAGCCAGAGTTGCCATTCTAATATCAGATAAAATTGACTTTCAACCTAATGTCATCAAAGGAGACATGGAAGGTCACTTCTTGCTAGTCAAAGGAAAAATTCAACAAGAAGAACTCTCAATCCTGAACATCTAAGCCCCAAATACAAGGGCACCCTCATTCATAAAAGAAACTTTACAAAAGCTCAAAGCACACATTGTGCCTAACACAATAATTGCTGGTGACTTCAACACTCCACTCTCACCAATGGACCGATCAGGAAAACAGAAACTAAACAGGGAGACAGTGAAACTAATTGAAGCTTTGGACCAATTGGAGTTAACAGATATATAGAGAACTTTTCATCCCAAAGCAAAAGAATATACCTTTTTCTCAGCACCTCATGGTACCTTTTCCAAAATAGATTATATAGTTGGTCACAAGACAGACCTCAACAAATATAAGAAGATTGAAATAATCCGATGCCTCCTATCAGATCGCTATGGAGTAAAAGTGGTCTTTAATAACAATAAAAACAACAGAAAGTCCACATACACGTGGAAACTGAACAATACTCAATGATACCTTGGTCAAGGAAGAAATAAAGAAAGAAATCAAAGATTTCTTAGCATTTAATGAAAAGGAAGGCACAACATATACAAATCTATGGGACACAATGAAAGCAGTGCTAAGAGGAAAACTCATAGCTTTGAGTGCCTCCAAAAAGAAATTCGAGAGAGCATACACTAGAAGATTAAAGGAAAAACTGAAAGCCCTGGAACAAAAAGAAGCTAATTCACCCAGGAGGAGAAGAAGACAGGAAATCATAAAACTCAGGGCTGAAATCAATCAAGTAGAAACCAAGAGAACCATACAAAGAATCAACAAAACCAAAAGCTGGTTCTTTGAAAAAATCAACAAGATAGATAAACCCTTAACTAGACTAGCCAAAGGGCGCAGAAAAATTATCCAAATAACAAAATTAGAAATGAAAACAGAGATATTACAACAGAAACCGAGGAAATTCAAAAAAATATCAGATCCTACTACAAAAACCTGTACAACACAACTGGAGAATTTGGAGGAAATGGACATTTTCTTAGACAGTTACCAATTACCAAAATTAAACCAGGATCAAATAGACCATCTAAACAGACCCATAACCCCTAAAGAAATAGAAGGGGTCATATATAGGCTTCTGACGAAAAAAAGCACAGGACCAGATGGTTTCAGTGCAGAATTCTATCAGACCTTCAAAGAAGACTTAACACCAATAATCTTCAAACTTTTCCACCAAATAGAAACAGAAGGAACACTACCCAACTCCTTCTTTGAAGCCACTATTACTCTGATACCAAAACCACACAAAGATCCAACTAAGAAAGATAATTTCAGGCCAATTTCCCTTATGAATATCGATGCAAAAATACTAAATAAAATTCTTGCCGACTGTATCCAAGAACACATCAAAACGAGCATCCACCATGATCAAATAGGCTTCATCCCAGGGATGGAGGTATGGTTCAATATAAGGAAAGCCATAAATGCTATTCACTACATAGACAAACTCAAAGAAAAAACTACATGATCATTTCATTAGATGCTGAAAAAGCATTTGACAAAATTCAGCATCCTTTCACGCTAAAAGTCTTGGAAAGGACAGGAATTCAAGGCCCATATCTAAACATAGTAAAAGCAATATACAGCAAACTGGTAGCCAACATCAAATTAAATGGAGAGAAACTTGAAGCAATCCCACTAAAATCAGGAACTAGACAAGGCTGCCCCCTCTCTCCATATCTTTTCAATATAGTTCTTGAAGTCCTAGCTAGAGCAATTAGACAACATAAGGAGGTCAAAGGTATACAAATTGGAAAGGAAGAAATCAAATGATCACTATTTGCAGATGATATGATAGTATACTTAAGTGACCCTAAAAACTCTACTAGAGAACTGCTACAGCTGATAAACAACTTCAGCACAGTGGCTGGCTACAAAATCAATGCAAGCAAATCAGTAGCCTTTGTATATTTAAAGGATAAGGAGACTGAGAAAGAAATTAGGGAAATGACTCCCTTCACAATAGCTACAAACAGCATAAAGTATCTTGGGGTGACTCTAACCAAACAAGTGAAAGACCTATATGACAAGAACTTCAGATCTCTGAAGAAGGAAATCGAAGAAGATCTCAGAAAATGGAAAAAACTTCCATGCTCGTGGATTGGCAGGATTAATACAGTTAAAATGGCCATCTTATCAAAGGCAATCTACAGATTCAATGCTGTCTGTATAAAAATCCCAACCCAATTCTTTATAGAGCTAGAAAGAGCAATTCTCAAATTCATCTGGAATAACTAAAAACCCAGGATAGTTAAAACTATTCTCAGTAAAAGAGAACAGTAAAAGAACTTCAGGGGGATTCAGTATCCCAGACTTTAAACTTTACTACAGAGCAATAGTGATAAAAACTGAATGATATTGGTACAATATCAGGCAAGCAGATCAATGGAATAGGATTGAAGACCCAGAAATGAACCCACACACCTATGGTCACTTGATCTTCG
This sequence comes from Apodemus sylvaticus, assembly GCF_947179515.1. NCBI lineage: Eukaryota > Metazoa > Chordata > Mammalia > Rodentia > Muridae > Apodemus > Apodemus sylvaticus. Next base: position 30,771,605 of record NC_067486.1, on the reverse strand, counting down.
ACAAAGGAGCTGAAAGCATCCAGTGGAAAAAAGATATCTTTTCAACAAATGGTGCTGGTTCAATTGGAGGTCAGCATGCAGAAAAATGTGAATCGATCCATTCTTATCTCCTTGTACTAAGCTCAACTCCAAATGGATCAAGGACCTCCACATAAAACCTGACACACTGAAACTAATAGAAAAGAGACTGGCGAAGACCCTTGAGGACATGGGCATAGGGGAAAAGTTTCTGAATAGAACACCAATAGCTTATGTTCTAAGATCAAGAACTGACAAATGGGACCTCATGAAACTACAAAGTTTCTGTAAGGCAAAGGACACTGTCAAAAGGACAAAACATCAGCCAACAGATTGGGAAAGGATCTTCACAAACCCTAAATCCAACAGAGGGCTAATATCTAATATATACAAAGAACTCAAGAAGGTAGAACCCAGAGAAGCAAATAACCCCATTAAAAAATCGGGTACAGAGCTAAACAAAGAATTTTCACATGAAGAACTTTGGAGAGCTGAGAAACACCTTAAGAAATGTTCAACATCATTAATCATTAGGGAAATGCAAATCAAAACAACCCTGAGATTTCACCTCACACAAGTCAGAATGGCTAAGGTCAAAAACTCAGGAGACAGCAGGTGTTGGGGAGGATGTGGAGAAAGAAGAACACTCCTCCAGTGCTGGTGGGATTACAAGATGGTGCAATCACTTTGGAAATCAGTCTGGCGGTTCCTCAGAAAACTGGGCATAACACTTCCTGAGGACCCGGTTATACCACTCCTGGCCATATACCCAGAGGATTCTTCAGCATGCAATAAGGACACATTCTCCACTATGTTCATAGCAGCCCTATTTGTAGTAGCCAGAAGCTGGAAAGAACCCAGGTGTCCTTCAACGGAGGAATGGATACAAAAAAATGTGGTATATTTACACAATGGAGTACTATTCAGCCATTAGAAACAATGAATTAATGAAATTCTTAGACAAATGGATGGAGCTGGAGAACTAAGTGAGGTAACCCAGTCTCAAAAGATCAATCATGGTATGCACTCACTGATAAGTGGATATTAGCCTAAAAACTTTGAATACCCAAGACATAATCCACATATTAAATGATGTCCAAAAAGAATGGAGGAGTGGCCCCTGGTTCTGGAAAGACTCAGTGCAAGAGTATAGGGGAATTCCAGAACAGGGAAGCAGGAAGGGGTAGATGGAGGAACAGGGTTAGGGAAGAGGGCTTATGGGACTTGCGGGGATTGGGACCCAGAAAAGGGGAAATCATTTGAAATGTAAATAAAAAATATATCAATAAAAAAAAGGCATATGCCACTATTGCCCAGCAATAGAAGATTATCTTTTAAACTCCAGTATGTATGGAGTTTCACCCAAGTGAAACGTATTTGTGATATAAAACAAATGGATAAAATTTTGCATTTCTGTTGAGGAATTTTAATCCATCATAATGATTTCTCTTTCAAAGGATCATGTGCAAAAACCTAGGTCTGTATGATTCTACATCTTCAATGCCACTGTCTGAAATACAGATATGCCCTTATTACACATTTTAATCCCAAACAATGAAAGGAAAGTTAGCTTCTAGAAAGAAGCAGTCGTGTCTGAAAATGACATTTTAAGACACTGATTTGAAAGGCAGACAAAGTAATGAATCAGAGGAAGACTTACCATAATGGTTCAGAGATAGGATATGCCCAATCCTCAAGAACAGCACAAGAAAGAAAAGTCAACTTAAGAAAGCAGTGAAGAGAGAGATGTGCATAGATACATATATAGAAGATAGATAGATAGATAGATAGATAGATAGATAGATAGATAGATAGAAACAGACAGAGAGAAAAAGAATGAGAGAGAGAAACAGAGAAAGACAGAAACAGAGAAAGGAGGAAGTTTTACTGGGACAGTTTTATAGAGGGAGGTTACAGGTGAACACAAAAAACAGGACAGAAAATGAGAAGGATCCAGAAGACTAAAACAGACAGAGTTTGAGGTCAAGCAGAGTAATTCAGGCCAAAACCAAGGGAGGCCATTTTAATTCAGTTAGTTTGGTAAGAGATTTGAGCCAATGCTGCTGACTTGAGTTCAGAAAGAATTAAAACTATGAGTGTTTTGAGCAGTAAGTCAAAACTTTTGTTTGTGAGAGTACAATTACATCTCACAAACAAAAGTTACTTTTACAAATTTCAAAACTTACAAATAATAACATTGTTTTACCTACGTTTATCTAAAAGTATAATTAATACTAGTATATTTCCTAGTATAAAGTAAATTATTCATAATTAAATTGAAATAATTTATTTGTACAAAGGCTACAGACACATTCTATTCCTTCTTTTAATATATAAATACAAGAAAGCTTTGCAGTATCATATAAAATAGCAAGAACAACAAAAGAGTAGTAAATTGTAAATTTTACCTACTATTATTTCCAGACTTTAAAATATCAACTTTACCTTTGACATCCTAAATTATTAAATTGTTCCTAAACAATAGCAATAAGTACAATCTGATGTTTGGTTGTTAAAGATTAGTGATAGAGTATGCAAAGGCATGGAAAAAATATTAATATATAAACCAAATACAGGACAATCATACTGACAACTCCCAATCTCTATGTAATTAGCAGAGTAATCTCTAAATGGCTTCCCTGGTTAAAGTAAACATGTTAGCAGTTGGAAATTAGTTATTACCATATGAATGTAGCACCATTTTATACTACCTTATTTGTATTTAGTTTTTTTTCCATTTTTTTTAATTTTCTATATTCTATGTTTACATTCCAAATGATATTCCTTTTCCCGGTTCCCCCCCCACCCCCGTCCCCATAAATTCCCTAAGCCCTCTTCTCTCGGTCCACCCTCCTATCAACCCCCTCCTACTTCTCTGTCCTGGTGTTCCCCTACAATGCCAGAACAAGCCTTTTCAGGATCCAGGACCTCTCCTTCCTTCTTCTTGGGAGTCATTTGATATGTGAATTATGTCTTGGGTATGCAGAGTTTCTGAGTTAATATCCACTTATCAGTGACTGAATTCCATGAGTGTTCTTTTATGACTGGGTTACCTCACTTAGGATGTTATTTTCCAGATCCAACCATTTGCCTAAGAATTTCATTAATTCATTGTTTTTAATTGCTGAGTAGTATTATAATAGAAAATGTAGTCATATGTATTTGAAGAATTTCATCTTTAAAAAGTACTATCCCTTTCAAACCTTGATGAAAACAATTGCTACTTACATAGAGGAGAAAAGAGAAAGATTTAAGTAACAAGTTACATGAAATTTGGCAAATCAACTGTGACCTATGAAATAAGATGTTGAGCTGGATGAACAGAATGAGGTCATTTTACTTAGTAATATCTAAGAAAATGTGGATATTTTTATGGGATTAGATTTATGTGTTTTTCTTCCAATAGTCTTCTAATCAGCTAACTATAGGGATTAAAAAATGTGCCAAATTTCCATATTTGGAATCAAAGTATGATAGATTACATTCTCATCTGCTTGCCAGGTCTAAAAGAGAACACACACACACACACACACACACACACACACACACACACAAACAAACAAATAAGAATTACACTGAAGTTTGACTGAAACTACAATTCAAGGAACTAATATTTCAAAAAAGCTCCTGTCTATAACTGTCAACAGTAAAAACAACCTCATAGAAACAGGGGGAGGGGGATGGGACAGGGGGTTTTCCAGGGAAGGGAGAATCAGAAAAGGGGATAACATTTGAAATGTAAATAAAGAAATATCTAATTAAAAAGAAACAAGAAAAAATAGCATACCACCTGCTTATCTCTGGTTCCCTGTTAAGGAAGTTTAGAAAGCAATCCTTTTAAGATAATATTATTTATTTATTATTTATTTATTTATTTCTCCTACAATATATATGTATGTGTGTGTGTATGTGTATGTTGTGTATGTGTATGTATATATGTATATGTATAAAGCAACAGATATTTTGAACCCTGAATTTATAAAATGTATTTCTCCTTAATACCAGTTAAAGCTGAGAGATGGACTTATCCTGATTCAAAGCTATACATACCATTCTAGCACATTAAATTAAGTAGATTTTCATTCTAATACCTTACCTTATTCTATTAAAATCTGTACCATATAAAATGCAAACTCAAATGACATTTTAGAGTATATTTTATCTTTAAATCAAGGAGAAAGTAATTATGTTGCATTTGAAGGAGAATTGACTCCTAGAAGTAATTTCTTTTTACTTTAGATTGGAATATCATATTTCCTTTAGTGACTCGAGTTTGAAAGCCACATTGCCTGTGTCTTGACAATGTCCTGCATGAAAACAAAGATGTAATTTGCTTATTTTTTTGGAAAATGTTTGATAATAATTTATATTTATATATTTATATGAATAGATATCCGAAATTTCTACTTTGGCCTTCAATATTTAAGCATAAAATAAGAATATACATGTAGATACTAATGACAAGTAGAGCCAGTATTCCTTAATAAATTCAAAAAGTATCTTCAAGTTACATTTTAAGCAGTTTCAACCTGTCTCTAGATATTTTATTCAGTATGTTTGCTAAAATAAAATACTACAGAAAATAAGTCACCACTGATTTGTCCTTTAATTCATAGAACACTACATATAACAATTGTTATTGTGCTGAAGAAAACTAATACAAGAACATTCTGCTTTTTCCAAATATAGAACAGTAAAAGCTAGTGAGATACCTTAGAGATAATAAATACTTTTTGATAATAATTATTTTAAGCTTATGTGTTTATATGATTTTTTGAAAATATTTAAGTTTAAAAGACTGAAGTTTTGCTGCACCTCGCAAAAGGTGAGTTATTAACACTTTGAGATCACCCAAGACTTACCTGCTCTCCTGTTATGAACCAAGCCTGTTAATTTAAGCTGACTGTTTTGGGCTTTAAATAATTAATTATTGTTTCTTTATTTAACACTCCAGATTTTATCCCTGCCCCCATCTACCCTCTGACTGTTCTACATCCCATATCTCCTCCCCACAACCCTGTCTCCATGAAGATGTTCTCACTTTTGACTCCCTACCCAAGAAGACCTCTAAACATCCTGTGACCTCTAGTCTCTTGAGGGTTATGTGCATCTTCTCTGACTAAACAGGCAGTCCTCTGTTCTATATGTGTTGGGGGTCTCCTGTTAGCTGGAATTTACTGTCTGGTTGGTGTTCCAGTATCTGAGAGATCTCAGGGGTCCATGTTAATTGAGAGTTCTGGTCCTCCTACAGAATTGCCCTCCTCCTCAGCTTCTTCCAGCCCCTCCCTAATCACCCACAGGAGTTAGCAGCCTCTGTCCATTGGGTGGATGCAAATATCTGCATCTGACCATTTGACTCTATCAGCTGCCTCTTGGGTCTTCTGGAGTGCAGTCATGATAGTGTGTTTGTTGTTGTTGTTGTTGTTGTTGTTGTTGTTGTTGTTGTTGTTTTAGATTTATTTTAGGTATCTGAGCACACTATCTCTGTCTACCATTAGAGGGTATTGGATCCCATTACAGATAGTTGTGTGCCACCATGTGGTTGCTGGGAATTGAACTCAGGTCTTCCAGAAGAGCAGTCAGTGCTCTTAACTGCTAAGCCATCTCTCCAGCCACCAATAGGTCCCTTTTTGTGAGCGCTCTGTAGCTTCAGTAATAGTGTCAAGCCTTGGGAACTCCCTTGAGCTGGATCCCACTTTGGACCTGTCACTGGACCTTCTTTTCCTCAGGCTCCTCTCCAGTTTAAGCTGACTTAAAAAACAGAACAATGTAATAACTAACCATATTATGTCTTAATTATGCACATAGTCATCTTTTATTACCTGCGATAATCCATACCTACAATCCTAAATTATATATTCAACCATGACTCAGATTCAGAGTTATATATTCTTGAGTAGTAGCAATCATTTATTGAAAACCAGACAACAGATTTAATACAACCTTACACTGCACATATCTACCAAAATTTGGCGAAAAAAATATGGATAAAGCTTGATCAGTCTGCTCGGCTGTTTGCTATTCTGAATTAGTTGTGGCCAATAAAGTAACGACTCTATTAACTATTTCTATAAAGAGTTTTTCATAACTTCCATATCATGATTTCCGTGTACAGAGCAAAACCTTTTCTAGTAATAAGTAACAGGAAAATCAGATTTGCCACAGAGAACTGCCAGGCAGAAGACAGACTAAAAGTAGAAAAGTCTGGATGGCCTTTTCTTCATTCTGTTCTACACTTTGTCTCCATATTTGTTCCCCTGTTCCCCTTTCTAAGAAGGACCTAAGCACCCAGTCTTTGGTCTGTTTTCTTCTGGAGCTTCTTGGGATCCGTGAATTGTATCTTGGCTATTCTGAACTTTTATTGACTTCTCAGTGAGGGCATACCATGTGTGTTCTTTTGTGATTGGGTTACCTTACTCAGGATGGTATTTTCTAGTTCCATTCATTTGCCTAAACTACCAACCAAAGAGTACTCATTGAGGGACCCATGGATCCATCCTTATATGTAGCAGAGGATGGCCTTGTTGGGCATCAATGGAAGGAGAGGCCCTTGGTCCTGTGACGCTGGATACTCCATTGTAGGGGAATTTGAGAGCAGGGAGGCTGGAGTGGGTGGGGAAACACCCTCATAGTAGCAGGGGGAGGGAGAATGAGATGGGGATTTCTGGGTAGGGGACCAGGAAAGGAGAAAACATTCAAAATGTAAATAAAAAATATTTAAGAAAAATGTAGAAAACTCAAATTTGGGCTTACACTTAGTTAAATTAACCTAAAAGGAAGGAGGTCTGATTCACATTCTAAATATGTCATTCATTCATTCAGTTTTCATGGAGATTATTTTAAATAGATTAACTGACTCAAATGTGAACAATATTAAGTAATGTTGGATCTATGAGCCTCACCAAAACAACCACAAATTCTTGGCTACATTCTACTATCCTCTGAAAATTTCAGTAGCAAAAGGTCAAGACTACAGGTTATGGTCTGTTCATTGTCAAATAATAGCAAAAGATGAATGAATACATGCATACCAGCAACCATCCAAAATTTCCTATTTAAATTCAGAAGAATATCACATTTAAGAAATGCTGTCCTCCAGAGTCCTCCACACTTGCACAAACTTTATACTGCATTGAAACTTGATAAACTCCCCAGAGGCTCTCACATCTTCCAAGATAATTTAAGTTTTGCTATACATATAGGTGTAAGTATACAGAGAATGGTAGTGGTGATTATCAACAACACAGGATGTATATATGTGTATGTATATTTATATCAACAAGAGTAGATATATCTTAAATTTAAACATTCTATATGGTATGATGAATTAATTTCATTCAAAGTTAGTGTTTTTATAATTCATTTTGTAACTTTACAACTCTCTCCTTGTTTGCTTAAGGTTTTGGGTTATAGGATTTGCTTTAAGTAGTGGAATCTTATTAGAAGGAGAGAAATGATAAATATCTTTGCATATTTTTAACTTTATGTTTGAGTTCATCACCATGAGAAAAATTTATGCCAGCTACAGTGATAAAGGCTGATATCCATAGTGAATAATCATATATTTTTCATTGAACTTGAAGCTTTGTTAGAGTAGGTAAATCAGAGCTACCTGCACAAATGTGTTCAAGGCCAGTTAAGGCAACTTATAGAATCAAGGGTTTATTTGGGGATTGTGTTTCTAGAGCATTGGAGTCCATGATGGTTGGAACAGCCTAACAGTTGGCAGTAGACATAGGGGCTAGATGTTGAACTGAGAGCAAGAAGAAGTTGCCGTTGGAAAGGTCCTTGACTATTAGAATCCTCAAAGTACAGCCCCACTGGCATACTTCCATCAGCTCATCCAAACCTGCCAAACATACCCAAATAATGTGATCAGCAGAAACCAAATATTCAGGTGCTTGAGAGTCATCACAACTCTCATTAAAACTACTGTACATGTTTAACAGTTTTTAAAAGTAAATTGTCAGCCAGGTCACCTTGTAAAGTTATTTTATGTGTTACACAGTAATATTATGCACAAATTTCAGAATCGATCTTATCGTGAGAAAATAGGAATTAATGACAATGTTGTCCTCAAATGACCCACCTATTTCTCTATGCTAGCAATCTTTAATATTCACTGATGCATAAAATCACCTGTTACACCTTTGCACTGATTAAACTTCAGTTATATTTCTTTCCTTCTTCTTTACATGTTACATGTATAGGCTATACAATATGTTGTGAATGTCACAGAGAAGGTGACACACATTTTTATTCAAGAAAATAAATAAAAATTTTGGTTTAAAAATCCATGATAAAAAGCAACTCGTTTGGATTTTTTCAAATTATCTATGTCCCTACTCAAAATATGTTTACGTTTAGAAGGTCAATATAATCACAAAGCAAAAGTAATAAGAAAGTTCAAAATATTTCTATGTGTTAAAGATTATAAGGAATCTTCATTTCCAAAGCTTAGGAAACATCCTAACATGTCTGTTAGGAGATATTTTAAGTTTATTAAAAAGTTTCACTTCAAAATCTGTAATAGTTGCTTAGTACATAAGGGATAAGTCTGAAAAGAGTGGTGTGTATCCACTAATGTGGTTCCCAAGGAGAGAGCATTTCTTCACAGCCTCGGTTGGTCATGGGTGAATTCTGCTGTTAATGGTCTGTGAATAGCATCATGGATGATCTCCTGGGGACAGGCCTAGTTGCTAATAATTTCTACCATGCAAATATGCTCATTGACCTACAATGGGAATGAAAGTGCAGCCTTCTGGAGTTGTTTGCAGCAATTAAACTCAGTACCCAGAGTGGATACTCTCCACCCTAAGAGTAAGGCGTGTGGAGAATGCTGTGCTCTGCCTTTGTCTGATATCTATAATTTTTGCTGCCTTTCTCCTTCAACTGCCAGTGCCATGTGGGTTCTTCTGGTGAGGTTTTCTAGCACAGTCAATGTGTCTGGGTTGTCATGTATATGAAACTCGGCATTTCAGAATATAATAAGACTAATGGGAATCAGAGGGAACTTTTCAGTACATTAATGCCTGTATTTTTGATGTACTTTCACTAGAAATATGACGGTGTGTAGGCGGAAACGACAGCTTAATAGAATGGCATGCAGGATGAAATTTGGAAGCGTGCCAGGAAAGAAGTTAAAGACACTTTATTACTTTTATTCTTTTCTTAAAGCATTTACCAGTCCTTATTGCAATGCACTAAGATTCAATGTGTCAGTCTTTAATTGCGTTTCTGCTTCTCAAAATTTCATACAGTGATGACACACATCTCAAAGCTAACTCTAAACTGAAGAATATAGGAAATTGTGCCCCTACCCACGCAAAGATCCAAAGAAAGCATAAAACAAAGATATATCCATATCCGGATCCCTGTTTCATCTTAGAAAATTGGAATGGACTGAAACACAATGTTCCATGAGCACGTGATTTGGCTGTAGATTTTAAATGCTATACAGCATGCGCCTTAAATTAACATTCAAACTCTCATACAAACATGCATATTAAGGATTGCATTTTGTAGATAAATCTATATTTTAAAATAGAAACTCAAAACAGCATTGCCTTTGTTATCTAAGGAAATTGACTAAATGTTTGCTGATTTTGTGTTGCTACAAGCCTTCAACCCATCGGACTGTCACTGTTACTATTTTGTAGTTCTGGATTCCTCACATTTGTAAAATGTGCTAAAAAGGAGAGTCAACAAACTCTATTATTTTTAGCAATTGGCAAAACTAAATAAATTTACCAAATGTGAAGACAATCTACTGTATTCTTGAAAAATGTATATACTATTAGTCATATCAATTTTTAATTTTACCAATAAAAACTGGTTTTCATATCACCATATTTTGAGCTCACATATTCAGAGTTGTTACTTAGAAATAACACTTCACTATTAACCAAATAGCACTTATATTTTGAGCTGTGTCTCTGGACATACCATTTAAAAACAGTAATCTCAGAATTGAGAACAAATTCTACTCCATAACAAAGACTCAATATATCTTCAAAGAATGAATATGGCAATGAATATATTTTTGAAACTCAATTCACTTTTGTGTTTACATCATAAAGTCTAACACAGACTGAAAGTTTTGAATTTTGTGAGGTTTCTTATGTAACAAACAGAAAGCAATGAGAAATGTAACTTTAGTTTTATTAGGTCATTACTATTTTTAGGTCATATTAACCATGACTATATTTTTAGTGATGACTAGTTTGTTATATTTAATGTTTCAAAGAATATTTTTATGCTTACCATGTGTGTGTGTGTGTGTGTGTGTGTGTGTGTGTATTTGATCAGAAAATAGTTGTGGGCCTTAGTTTTCTACTTCAACAATTATGGTCCCTAGAACTAAACTCAGGTTCTGCTATCCAATGTTCAGTGCCTTTCCTTATGCTGCTGTTCTTCAGTCCTCATAAAATAATGTTTCAGAAGTCAGAAAATGTCAAACAGAAAAGGAATCAAATGAAATATTAATATTACTGTTGTGAAAATAAATAAATAAAATAGTGAAAGAAGGGAGGAAAAGGTAAAAGATGATTTTATAAAAATCATAAATCCAAGATCGCTTAAATATTAAAGAAAAAAAAAAGAAATAAAGAAGCTAACCACCAAGATACCAAACAAATCAAATAAAAATGGGGTATAAAACTAAATAGAGAATTCACATAAAGGATTCTCAAATTGCTGAGAAGCACCTAAAGAAATATTCAAAATCCTTAGTCATTAGGAAAATGCAAATCAAAATGACCCTGAGATTCCACCTCATACCAATCAGAATGGCTAACATCAAAACCTCAGGTGACAGCACATGTTGTAGAGGATATGGAGAAAGAGCAACACTTCTCCATTCCTGGTAAGATTGCAAACTGGTCCAATAACTCAGGAAAGCAATCTGGAGATTCCTCAGAAAATTGGAAATACATCTACCTGAAGATCCAGCTATTCTACTTTTGGGAATATACCCAAAGATGTCCCACCAGGCCACAGGGTATATGTTCCTCTTTGTTCATAGAGCCTTATTTGTGATAGTAGAAGCTGGGAAAAAAACAAGATGTCCTACAACAGAAGAATAGGTACAAAAAATGTGATTCATTTATACAATGGAATACTACTCTGCTATTAAAAATAAGGACCTCCTGAGTTTTTTAGATAAATACATGGAACTAGAAAATATCATCCTGAGTGTGGTAACTTAGACCCCAAAGGACATGCATGGTATGTACTCACTGATAAGTGGATATTATCCAAAAAGTACAGAATACCAGGAAACAATCTACAGAACTCAAGGTTAACAAGAGGAAGAGCCCAAATGAAGATGCCTCAATCCCAGCAGTCTCACCTAACCTGGAAACCCAAGATTGCTCAGACATTGAGCCACTAACCAGGCAGCATACACCAGCGGATATGAGGCTCCAACACACATAGAGAAAAGGACAGCTGTGTCTGAACTTAGTCTGAGAAGATGCACCTAACCTTAAGAGACTAAGGGCAGAAGGGGGTTGGGAGATCTGGTGGGGTAGGGTTGTGGATGGGAGATTGTAGGGGTGGGGACATCCTCTTAGAGAGAGGGGTGAAGTAGGGAGGATGTATGGAATGTGGAATAGTCAGAGGGTGGATTTGGAGGGAGATTATAAAAAAGGTAAAAAGATTAAAGAATAAAAAAATTAAATATTTCTCACCACTAACATGTTTTTTTCAAAATCTAATACTTATTATTCTTTCAGTAACATGTGAACAATGGCCAACTTTCACATTATTTGGTATAGACATTTCAAGAAATATTTGAATATATATACATTATTCATACCAAGAACTACATAAAAATTCAGAGAAATTAATAGAAATTTTGTGCACTCTCTCTGAGTAATGTGTTTACTAATTTGATTTGTTTTATTTGCTTGCTCCACAGCACCATTCTCTTCTCTGTAGAGAAGGCATAATCTGCTTGATAGTAAAGTTATAAACATTATTCTTGCATCCTATATTAGAGCATTTATTTTATATGTTTTATATTTATCTATAGCCTGGTTAGGATGAAGACAATGGGTATGCTATCAATGACATGTTAAGGTACAAAATTTCAATGAAAACAGATATGTTAATGTTATAGCAGTTAAAATAAAATTGATAGAAAATATATTCTCTTTCATATTATTGGTCTTTTTACTTTATGTCCAATAATGCTATTCTTTTATTTAATTTTAAATGTCTGGATTTTTATGAATTTCTATGAATTCATAGAAGTAACAGCTTCTATATTTCTTAAATCATTCAAGCAAATCCATTTTTATCTCTATTTTAGTATGAAGTCAGGATTTAAAATATATTTAACTGAGGCCACACTTATCTTGTGTTTGTCCTACTATTTTTTCTAAATCTAATTAAAAAATACATTTACTTTATTACAAAATAATTTATAGCATAATTAGAGATTCTTAGATCATCCTATTAATTCACCACCTGCAAGAATAAAAGTAACTATTAAATGAAAAGTCATTTATATATCTGTTGATATTTTTTCTTAAAAAGTGTTTCTAAATTAGATAAAATATAAAATTAAATATAAGTCAAGCTAATTATCTGGTGAGTGGACTAAACAGAGGGTCAAAAGAAAAAGTGCATTCTAGTTGTTTGTATTTTATACAGTCATTGAAGATTTATTAAACCTCTTAATTTTATCTTGAGAGGCAAGAGCAATTATGGGTAATAAAATGTATGGCATGTCATTTGAAGGTGAAGTTTTGTGCGGAATAAAATCTCTATTGACTATTGGACGATGAACTAGTAATTATAGAAAATCTTCACATCACGAAGTCGCAAAGTAAAAGATGGAGAACCAGAGACTAAAAAAAAAAAAGGGTTTTGTGGAAAAAATATTTTCTAGGAGAATAATAGAAGCAATATTGTAATAAAGTGTCATATATCACTTTTTGCCCTGTTTTGAGAAAATAATAATTTTGCTGTCATTTAGGAGAAATATGTAATTTGTTAAGATGAAATTACCCTGAAGGTATGGATACACATTTCTAGTCAATGATTTTAGTGAGTATAAGTGGAATACATTTTGAACTATGATCTTGAAATTTATTTTTTTATTGGAAATAGGGGCTTCTTCATACGCAGAACTCAGAAGACCACTTGTAGCAGCCAGTTGTCACACAAGTCTCAAAGTTTGAACTCAGGTCCTCAGACTTTCTGGTAACGGCTTTGCTCACTGAGCCATCTCACTGACAAAAGAGAAAGCACATAATTATATTTTTTTCATGGGTAGACAAGTATATTTGAATCATGCTGAGGGGAAGAATGATGTATGAGCTCTCGTCATCCAGAAGATGGGGATGGTATGCCAGGATCCATGGTGTAAAAGACCAGCACTCTACCCACTGAATTAGATCTATTGCTTACATATCGTTTTTAAATCATTAAAGAAAATCCCAATTTGTTAATGCGATTGACTACTTATTAAGTCAAAATTAGCATAAGACTTTTTCACATATCTTTCTTGAGGTCACTTGTTTTTTTTCAGGTATTTGGTATATCATAATATGTTCTTATACACTTAGTAACTTTTTCCCATTTTGTGCTATCTCTTTTGTATGAATGTGAACTCTGATCTGCTTTCTAAAGGAGATTTAGTATTCTAAGATTTTTTTGTGTATTAAGAAAACAGTGCATTGCTGTGAAACCTCACTTTTGATTGAGGTATCAGTTGGCATACAGAGTAGCTGCTTCAGAACACCATCATAAAAATGAATGCGATTATATGTCCAAAGAATCTGGAGAAAAGCTCTAACATGTTTCTAGATAATTTGCCCCATTATGAGAAACACTGCAGTGTCTGGAACTAGAACTCAGTAGAGTCTTATATTCTCAGTGTAGGTGACTAAGTTACTGTGTGGTCTGGACATCATTGTGATATGACCAGCTGGGCCATCTCATTGATCATATCGAACAAAACTTTGTACCTATAACAAAGTAATATTTCATTGAATGATAGCAAGTATGTATAGCAGTCACAGGTGATAATCACGAAAAGGTATATTATATTCATTATATTCATTTCTTGGCCACTTCTTCCATGTCTTAGTCTCTTCCTAGGTACCAGCAGCTGAAGTTTTTCACAGTCATCAAAGGAAGAAAAACGTCCAGCTTGGTCTACAGGCAATTTTCCATATTACACACAATCAAGAATGAATACCTATAATATTACAGCCCCTTTCTATAACATGTCTGAGAGGCAGTAGCATTCAAACTCTTTTCCACGAAATAAAATGAGAGTATTCTAGTTACTCACCTTATATGTAGGTTAGATGCACAGTGATACAGTTATGTTCAAACTGCTCCCAATAAAATGAAGATTGAATGTCATTCAAAAATTATTGGCAAGCGTAACTATAGCAGTGGCATTTGATACAGTCAAATATTCAGGAAAAAGAAAATTGGGACAGCTGTGTCCTAGGTAAATAGTAACGCAACAATAGTCTCACCAGAGGAGAATTTTCACCTATAATTCCAGAATAATAAGACTTGAACATACCAAAAGTTTTTAAAATCATCTATTTTCTTCCACAGTGGTCTCACGAACAAAAGAACCACAGTGGTGGTAACTAAGTCATTGGCAAGGGCTTTAGAATTTAGGTTGCGAACATCAAGGTCGACTTAGCTATTCATATTGTTGAGCTTCTAACCTGCCAGTAGCAGAGAACACACTGTGAATCCCAGGTATGACTCTGTTTCAGAGGTGGTCAGCCAAAAACCTAGGGGCAGGCTGATTATTTAGAACAGTTTCTATCATAAAAAAGAAATATTACATCTTGTCTTCCTAGAAGATATATTTACCCAGAGTATGGATTTTTCTTCTCTACATGCACAGCTTAGGCCAGGAAAAGCATCTGTGAAATTACAGTTATGACTTACACACTATTTTGATACTTTGTAGAACATTGCTTCTCATAAAGGAAATCTCTTCAAAATCAAACAAGTGTAGCCATGAGCACATGCTCGGGAATCTCACTATTCATGCTATGTTATCCACCAGCCTGACTCATGTGTCCTTAGGGAATGAAAAAGTGGCCTTTCAAAACTGTAGCATCTCTAATTAGATGCCAATGCCTTTCTTGGCAAAAGCAAAGCTCTTTAGTAGGCTATATATGCTCCCAATCATAGTCTAATTTATAGTGTTGTACTTTTGTGGTTGGCACTCACATTTCTTATGAGTAAAATCAAAGTGGGAAGTAAAATGCACGAGTCACTGTGCTCTATTTTGCCTTCTCTAAAACCAAGTCTTACAGTTTCAAATACTTTACATGTCTCTAGCCTGTAGCTATCAAATTCAAAAGAATTTATTTCCAGAACTACTCCAACAATAACTTTATTACGGTGGAAATTTTGAAACAATATACTTGGACATTTAAAAATTTGAAAATGAATGACTGGGACATCATACCATGCAAAGAAGAGGCAGCTGATGAGATGCGAAGTTAAAGGGAACACACTTAATGGAGACTAAAAGTATCCTTCTCTGTAGAAGCCACATGACCTGTAGTGATATGAGGGCCATAACATTTGAAGAGTTTTCTTCCTCATATTTGTAAGATAATGTTGTGAAGCATAAATACGTGTCTGTTTGAATATTTTGTTCATCTATTATTATGTGATATTGATACATTTACATTGCATCATTCTAATTTGACAATATATAAAAGATCTAATACTAAAAAATACATTTTATACATTTTTTTGAGACAGGTCCTCTTTCTCATTATGCCTCTTCTTCTCCTTCCTTGTCCTTCCATTCTTTTGCTTGTCCCCCTCCTCCATTCTCCCCCTTCTTTTTATTCTTTTTTGCCTTCTTCATTTTTGAAACAGGGCTTCACAGAGCTCATGGTGGCCTTACTTCCCTATGTCTGAGGTTATCCTCCAACTCCTCATCCTCTTAACCTGCACCTCTCAGATGCTAAGATGACAAGCATTTTTCAATACACCTAACTGGAGTCTTTCTTATTCCTTTAGCGAGCTGGTAGATAGTATAGTTTCAATTGCACAAATGGAAGTTTTATAATGCTTGCTAGCATTGTGAAGTTGCTATAATTTTTATTTGTATATTGGATATAGTTAGCAAGTTAATAAAACATGGGTTAATGTAGACAATTCTGTGTATGAAGTTGAACCTATCACAGGATGCATTGATAGCTAGTCAAAAACTTGTTTGGGTGTACTTGTGAAATTCTTTCAGAAAAAAAAATATATATTTAAGTTGACAGAGTCTATAACCATGTTTCTGTCCTAATTCAGACTGTGCAAATTCAGCATTCAATCTTCAAGAGATCTGAATAGACGGAAAATGTGGAGAAAATACTCTCTGTGCTTGTGTCTTTATCTATATACCTGTGTCTGTCTCTGTTTCTAACTCTGTCTCTGTCTTTGTCTCTCTGTCTCTCTGCGCTTGGGTGTTACACGCCTATTTGAGTTGTAGTGATCTTGATTTTTACTTAAGACTGGGATTGTTTTCTGTGAATTCATCTCTCCGATTTCTTTTTTTTATTAGATATATTCTTTATTTACATTTCAAATGTTGTCCTCTTTTCTGGTTCCCCCTCTATCCAAAAACCCCCTAACCCCTCCCCGCTCCCCCTGCTCACCAATCCACCTACTCCTGATTCCCTGACCTGGCATTCCCCTATACTGGGGCATTTAGCCTTCTCAGGACCAAGGGCATCTTCTTCCTTTGATGTCCAACAAGACCATCCTCTGCTGCATATGCATCTGGAGCCATGCGTCCCTCCATGTCCCTTTTTGGTTGGTGGTTTAGTCCCTGGTAGCTCTGGGGGTACATGGTGGTTCAAATTGTTGTTCCTCATATGGCACTGCAAATCCATCCAGCTCCTTGGTTCCTTTCTCTAGCTCCTCCACTGGGGACCCAGTGCTCAATTCAATGATGGGCTTAGAGTGTCCCCCTCTGTATTTATCATGCTCTGGCAGAGCCTCCCAGTGACATCTATGTCAGGTTCTTATCAGCAAGCAATTGTTGGCATCTACAATAGTGTCTGTTTTTTTCTATATTCTTTGTTTACACTCCAAATGATTTTCCCTTTCCCAGATTTCCCCTCCCCATAAGTCCCATAAGCCCTCTTCCCTCTGGCCTTTCCTCAAACAACCTCTTCCCATTTCTCTGTCCTGGTAATCACCTACAATGTTGCATCAAGCCTTTCCAGCACCAAGTTCCTCTCCTTCTTCTTCTTTGGAATGATTTGATATGTGTGTTGTGTCTTGAGTACTCAGAGCTTCTGGGCTAAAATCCACTTATCAGTGACTGCATTTCATGTGTGTTGTTTTGTGAATGAGTTATCTTACATAGGATGATATTTTCCAGTTCAAAGCATTTGCCTAAGAATTTCATGAATTCATTGTTTTTAATTGCTGAGTAGTACTCCATTGTGTAAATATACCACATTTTCTGTATCCATTCCTGCATTGAGAGACATCTGGGTTCATTCCAGCTTCTAGCTATTATAAATAAGGCTGCTATGAAGCATGTGTCCTTATTGCATACTGGGGAATCATCTGGGTATATGCCAAGAGTAGTATGACAGGGTTCTCTGGAATTGTCATGCCCAGTTTTCTGAGGAACCGCCAGACTGATTTCCAGAGTGGTTGTACCATCTTGCAAGCCCACCAGCAGTGGAAGAGTGTTCCTCTTTCTCCACATCCTTGCCAACACCTGCTGTCTCCTGAGTTTTTAATCTTAGACATTCTGACTGGTCTGAGGTGAAATCCCAGGGTTGTTTTGATTTGCTTTTCCCTAATGACTAATGATGTTGAACATTTCTTAAGATACTTCTCAGCCATTCAAAGTTCTTCAGGGGAAAATTCTTTGTTAAGCTTTGTACCCCATTATTAATAGGGTTATGTGGCCCTCTGAGTCTAACTTCTTCAGTTCTTTGCATATATTTGATATTAGTCCTCTGTCAGATGTAGGATTGGTGAAGAGCTTTTCCCAATTTGTTGAACTCCTACAGCTGATAAACAACTTCAGCTAAGTGGTCTGGTTATAAAAAACTCAAGCAAATCAGTAGTATCAAGCAAATCTGAGTATTCTATACTCAAAGGATAAGCAGACTGAGAAAGAAATTAGGGAAATGACACCCTTCACAATAGCCACAAACAACATAAAGTATCTTGGTGTGACTCTAACCAAACAAGTGAAAGATCTGTATGACAAGAACTTCAGGTCTCTGAAGAAGGAAATCGAAGAAGACCTCAGAAAATGGAAAAATCTGCCATGCTTGTGGATTGGCAGGATTAACATAGCTAAAATGGTCATCTTGCCAAAAGCAATATACAGATTCAATGGAATCCCCCATCAAAATTCCAACTCAGTTCTTCATAGAGTTAGAAAGAGCAATTCTCAAATTCGTCTGGCATAACAAAAAGCCCAGGAGAGCTAAAACTATTGTCAACAGTAAAAGAACTTCTGGGAGAATCAATATTTTAGATCTCAAGCAGTACTACAGAGCAATAGTTTTAAAAACTGCATGGTATTGGTACAGGCAGGTAGATCAACAGAATAGAATTGAAGACCTAGAAATGAACCCGCATATCCATGGTCACTTGATCTTTGACAAAGGAGCTAAAACCATCCAGTGGAGAAAAAGATAGCCTTTTCAACAAATGGTGCTGGTTCAACTGGAGGTCAGCATGCAGAAGAATGCAAATAAATCCATTCTTATCTCCTTGTATTAAGCTCAACTCCAAGTGGATCAAGGACCTCCACATAAAACCAGACACACTGAAACTAATAGAAAACAAACTGGGGAAGAGCATCAAGCACATGGGTATAGGGGGAAATTTCCTGAAAAGAACACCAATAGATCATTAATTAACAAATGGGACCTCATAAAATTACAAAGTTTCTGTAAGGCAAAGGACACTGTCAAAAGGACAAAATGGCAACCAACAAAGTGTCTGGGTTTTGTAAGTGTACATGGGATGGATCCCTAGGAGGAGCAGTCTCTGAATGGTCTTTCTCTCAGATTCTGTTCCACATTTTGTCTCTGTATTTCCTCCTATGGGTATTTTGTTCCCTATTCTAAGAATCACCAGAGTATCCATATTTTGTTCTTCCTTCTTCTTGAGCTTCTTTTGTACTGTGAATTGTATATTGGGTATTCCAGACTTCTGGGCTATTATCCATTTATCAGTGAGTGCATACTATTTGTGTTGTTTTGTGATTGGGTTACCTCCCTCAGGATGATATATTCTAGTTCCATCCAGAATTTTATGCCTAAGAATTTTATAAATTCATTGTTTTATAAATTCATAATTTCATCAATTCATTTATGGGGACTGGATAAGTGGCTCAGTCATTAAGAAGGTTATTTGCTGCTCTTGCAGAGTAATGGGCTTCAATTCCCAGCATCTGCACTGTGGTTCACAATCATTTGTAGCTCCAGTTCTGAGGGAGCTGAGGCCCATGCATCTGCACACACACATCCACAAGCAAAACACTCATATGCGCCAAATAAAATAAATAAATCACCTTTCCAATTCTTAAATCTATTTACCATACTTCAAATCTTCTGAGACCCATCCTACCATGGAATAGTTGTAGTATTTCAAGCTTTCTTGATTATATGTGTTACCAAATGCCAATTTAAAACAGACATACACATACTCAAACACACAACCTATATACAAGTGAACACACACCTAGACATGCCTTCCCTTGGCTGTGTTTCTCTACTCTAACAATGACTAAAAACAACATAATTAGATTTTACAGGTTTTTTTTAATAAAACATGTCTATATATCATTGATTTTTTGATACTAACTTATAATTAAATTTCTCACTGTTTATTACTGAATTCAATTTCCATATGTTCATATACTAATGGAGTTTATTCATTGATATACTAAATTAATTTTTCATTTCCTGTTAATTGTAAGCTAATACATAACACAAAACAACCATAAATATAACTACATAAAAATTCATAAATGAGAGTTAATTCTTGTGATGGAAAATTGAGGATGATCTGGAGGAACAGACAAATCTCAAATAACTACCAAACAAATATCTGAGGATTGGATTCACCGTACAATAAATGCATAAATTTTATGTTAATTCAATTACAAGTCCATCATTACAGACTCATTATATATTTCTTCCAAATTTTTTCAAATGGAAAACCAGAGTTTCTTATGCTATTTCTGAACACTCTCATTTCCCATAAATTCTAAAATTTTATTTTATAATTTATTTGAATTTTTATTTTAAAGTTTATTTAAAGTTTTATTAATTTAGAACATTTTATGTTAAAGATATTTTATGCTTTATTTAAAATTTTGTTTTATGATCTAGGAGATGAAATATTATGTTCTTACCCATGTGTTTTTCCTGTGGCTTTCTTTTGTTAATCTTGTGAGTGAATGTTTCTCTTGCCTTCTGATACTTTCCCAACATTGATTCAGTGATCAGTAATTCGGTTGTGAGTCAGGAACCTTTGCTGGGGTCCAGTTTTATCTTTATGTACATATCGTTCTCCAAGATCTCTTGCATGAACAATATGATTTTGACTTCCAGCTATTAAATGAGACAAAAGAAAGCAAGAATGGGAACTTTCTGTTTATTCTTTCTAGATTTCTCCATGACAAACAAATGTCATTCACTGAGATTTTTTTCTGCATTTGCCTATACATTTTCGACCTATACAGGAATGCAAATCTGTTTTTCCACTTTGACTAAAAGCCTACACACCCATTGTCTTTTTTGTATTAATTTTTATTATGTAATATATTAATATATTGTCGATTTTATACCTGTATGCCAAATTTTATTGTTAGGCTGCCCCATTACATTCTATTTTCTTCTCAAGCTTTTATTAACATTCTTCTTACATCTCAGCAGTACCCTTGGTGTGATTATTTCATTTTGTTGTATTCAAGGCTTGTGCAAGAGACACATTTGGAATGTGGTCATGATTGCAATGAGAATGCGTCTCCATTTTCTTTTTTTTCTTTTTTCTTGTTTTTTTTTTTTTAATTTGGTTTTTTTTTGAGGCATCTCCATTTTCTATATTTCTACTTTGATGTTTTTTCTGTTATTTGTGTTGTTATGCTGAGCTGATAACTTGTTGGAGTCTCTTGTGTAAGTGACTACACAAAGGAACAAAATATGTTTTTCTAATTAGTGCTATCCATTTGCACTTAAAAATGTCTACTTCAGTAGATTATATTTTAAAATATGTTGAAGTACTTAAAGACATTTTTAAACAATTGCAATCTTCTCCCTCCAACTGGAATTAAGGAAGAATCTCTGAGTTTAGGTATTAGAATTAATACTTGTAAATTAATATGAATTATAATAATTTATTTTAGTTTTGCTGATATCTCTTGATCTTCTAGATGAGATGTGTTCATGCACAAATTTGTTGTTTCACTGTAACTATAAGTCAATTTTTAAAACTAAGACATGCAGTTCTATTAGATTCCAGCAACATCAGAGATTTTTATTGAATTGTTTCAGATCGAAAATATTAAAATCAATTATTATTATCTGAAGACAATTTTACATAATTTTAGCAAAGTAAATGCAAATATTTCTTAAGTAAATAATGGAGCGAAATAATCAATTATAATACCATTTCCTAAATACAGTATATACTTTAGAAAAATTACTGCTCATATGCATGTGTGAGAGCTGAATTTTTATGTTTATGTGTGGTAATATTAATGGAACACTAATGTAAAAATCAATGTTATTCAATTTTATTTTAGAGATTATAGCATTTTATTTTATAGATTATACCAGCAATACAGAGTTTTCTCTTCATTTATTAGGTCATGCATCCCATATATATTAAAATCCTTAATGTGGTATACTTTGGATAATAAAGGCATAGATGCAGTTTAAATTAACTTCTATTGTCTTATTAAAAACAAAGAGGCTTTGAAGATTTTCTGAGGCACACATAAATATGCTCAGCTAAATATGAATACATCTACCAAGTAGCAACATACCAAAGTGCTTTTGTATTTTTACTTTATAACAGTAAGGATTTTATGGATAGTAACATGTAACAGCAATTAATCATATAGTAAATGACATATCTTGTTTCTGTAATGTATACACATTAGTAAGTAATATTGAATAACAATGATACCAATAAAATTTCTACTGTTAAACTTTTTTACTCCTGTGGATGCTATTCTTTCTTAGGATGTACAACAACATATAGATAATTAAAAAAAATAAAGCTTTAAACTTAGTAGATGATTTTTTTGAGTAAAGTGTGCCCTACTGAAAAACTATGAAATAAATTTTTGTATTTCAGTTTTTGAAGTGTTGTAGCATTTCTCTGTTAAGATGTAACAATTGTTTATTTGAAAAGAACTAAATTATAAGCTAGTCGGTAATAAAAAGTAAACAAAACAAAAAACTAACAGAAAATAAAGCAAGGCTATTGAACACCTAAGTCAACAGTAACAAGTTTGGGTAATGGAAACCTCTATTATACTTGTTTACTACTAAGGGTGATGGAAAATCTGAGAACATTCTAGAAATCTCAGATTGATTACTAAAAGACAATCATCCTCTTAGTTAGCAAAGCACTGTTTAAGATAAATCTTCAACAATGGCTTATGTAGCATTTTTAAAAAGAACTAATTAAAGTGATTTTATTGTTCATATAGATAATTTATGCCATTGAAGAAGAGACTGTGGATGACTCATATTTCCAATTGGGTGGGAAGTCCTGCTCACTCTTACAGTAATAAGCCAACTGGTCTATTCTGCTCTCTATTAGAAGCAGGCCGAATTAGTATCATTATCACTTCTATTCCTCTCAAGATGCTTGACGACACTGAGCACTTTCTTAATCAAATGCTAGAGAGCTTCAGTGAGATTGGGGCAAGGCCTTTGTACTTAAGGATTCTCAAAGTTTTATTACTGATCACAAAACGGACCTGTGCTGCCCTCTGTGAACCCTTCCCACATGCTAGGTAGAACCTCAAGCCTTTCTTGGTCAGTTTGTAAATCAGTTCCTTCACGATGTCAGAAGTCAACCTCAGCCACGTGGGGGCGCTACAGTGGTAGAGAGGCACCTAAGGGAAAAAGCCCTTACCAGGAGCTTGCACGAAACTCACGATGGTGGAGGTCTGGCAGCTAAGAGAGAAGGAGGGAGAAAAACCCCACTATCTAAAAGGACAACATTGTAAGCCTTAAACAATTAAAATGTTCATGGTGATAAAAGACATGCAACCTCTGCAATATGACAGACTTCAACAACCATGTCAATACGCTCTTTTTGCAACCCTGACTTAATGTGAATTGGTACCACTCAGGAAGCAATTTTGACTTCAAAGTGTGTATTGAGATGCCTGCGTATGTACAATAAAAATACGCACAATGATTCTTGAGCTTTACCGTTTGTTTCAAATGTCAAATGATTTGAATGCACATCAACAGCATTGTAAACACAATAAAGAATGGATCACTCTTTCAAAAGGAAGGTGGAACTCATAGGGACTACTGGATGACAGTGAAAAAATGACAGCTAATACATTCACATTTCCATTTACACACAATTCAAAAACAAACAGAAAACCCTCACATATTAAAAGTCAGATTATTTTACATTATGAGGAAAATGACATTTCTGAAGTGATTATCCATGGTTACACACTTTTTAAATGTGAAAAGTTTTAAAATAATGTAACTTTTACCTTGAGAGTCACTAAGTGTGGGCTGATTGCCTGTTTTAGTGTTTAGTTGCATTCATGTGACGTAGTTGCACTCACAGAATGAAATTTTATTTCCTGAGATATTGTAGGATGACTTTAACTTCATGCTATGTTAAACATTTATCAAACAAGTTTGCATGGGAAACTATTATCCCTTTAGTCTTGATTACTACTTTGTGAATATCTGAATGTTAAATGTTGATTTATGCCTGTTTTATGATGTAGTGTTTTTCTTTAATAACGAACGCTAGGAGCATGGCTTTCTTGCTTCCATGGATTCACCAGCATCCTTGAAGGAAAAAGAAGAATCAAACAAGAAAGGCAAATGGACAAACAAGGAAAACACAAGTTAAAGGAAAAGCTGGCATGCCTTATGTCAAAATTACTCTCCAGGACTAGTTCTAGACTGTGATGCCTGTGTAAGCAGAGCTGTCAGTATGTGCTGATTCAGTTGTGTCCCTGATTACAGGAATAAAAGCATGCCTTTAGGAAAGGTGATGCCCCAGAGATTCCCTGTAAAGATTGCCTGTTCCTTGTCCTAGATTTTCTGACTTGAAACTGAAGGTGAAATCCCAGTAATAACAATTCTATAAAAAGTAAAATTTTAAAACAGGAAAAGTACTTTTATAGATAATATTGACTGCTATTGGTTTTAATAGGGTTTAACAATGAATGACATTTTACCTGAATTTGATACATATGGGGAAAGTGGCTAAACATCTCCAAGAAGAACAAAATTACTTCATGTAAATATCACTGTTGTATAATTACTCTTTAGCATCTAATATCTTGGATTAGTCCTAGTTTACTCTAGAATAATTCATAGCATCTTGGTATTGGTCTATATTATCATTTAACATTTTGTAAAGTCATTTTTCAATGACATGGAAATAAGAAGTCTTCACATTTGTTAATAGTCTATTTTTTAACAGGTGCTTAGAATGTATATTTCTTTTTGTTTGTTTTTCTTCAATTTTATGTTTCCATGAAGTAATCTCCCTGTGTACTGCAGATTGATCTGCAACTTTGCAGCCAGGACTGTATACACAGTTTAAATAGGCTATCTGCCTGGCTTTGCCTTCTGAATGCTTGGATTACACCTACCTCCATCAACATTCATGTGTTGATGAGTTTCTACTATGAATGACAGAAAAGCCGCACTCCATTCAAGTAATATTTTAAATAATAAAATTGTTAATATTTATTAGTGATTAATTAAACATATTTATTAGATAAATTATTAAAATAAATAGCCTTACCAAATACTTCATTGGGAAATGCATAAAGATAAAAAACTACTTCAAATAAACCACAGTGATTCTTTATTGTATCCATGTACTTTTTCTTTTGTCTATACTGTATATATGTGTTCATGGATTTGTGTGTTCATAGGCATATATAATTATGTAATGTATGGCCATATATCATTTATAATGATATGTAATAGCAAATAGTATTTAAATGTATTTTATAACAATATATGATTTTTTTTAATGTCACATGAATTAATTTAGCTTTAGAACATTTGATAGAAATAATGTGGATACAAACTTCAAAATTTATTTTGGTTGCAAACAATATCTAATATTTAGCTGATAAAATCAGGGTTTATTCAACAAACCTGGAAAATCTAGATGAAATGAATGATTTTCTAGACAGGTACCATGTACCAAAGTTAAATTAGGAGCAGGTAAACTATATATTCAGGTCCATATCCCCTAAGGAAATAGAAGTAATAAAGAAAACTCCCAACTAAAAATATAATAATAATAATAATAATAATTTTTTAAAAAGCCCTCCAGGGACAAATGGCTTTAGTGCAAAATTCTACCAGAAATTCAAAGAAAAGCTAAAACCAATATTCCTCAAACTATTCCATAAAATAGAAAAAGAAGGAGCAGAAGGAATAGTACCTAATTCATTCTATGAAACTACAATTATTTTGATACCTAAACCAAACAAGGACTGAACAAAAAAGAGAACTTCAGACCTATTTCATGAATACCAATGCAAAAATATTCAATAAAATTCTTGCAAACGAAATCCAAGAATACTTCAAAACCATCATCCACCATGATCAAGTCAGCTTCTTCCCAGGGATGCAAGGTTGGTTCAATACATGAAAAATCCATTAATGTAATTTACTATATAAACAACTCAAAGAAAAAAATGATCCCATGATCATCTCATTAGCTGCTGTAAAAGCATTTGACAAACATTATAAAAGCAATATACAGCAAACCAACAGCCAATATCAAACTAAATGGAGAGATACTTGAAGCAATCCCTGTAGGTACTGGAGGTGAGGTTTGGCAACAGTACCGAAGCCTTGAGGACCAGCGGAAAGAATGGAAACAGGCAACCTCCCAAGGTAAGAGGTGGGAGGGCACTCTAGAATGTACTAGAAACCTAGGATGTGAGAGACTCTTAGGACAGACTCAAAGGGAGGGACCTTGGATGAAATGCTGCATAGTGGGGAGGGGGAACTTGTAGAGGCACCAGTGGAGGCACAGGACATAGAAAGAAGGGATGGAGTTGCCATGCCCCAGTCAAATGCTCGACCCAGAATTGTTCCTGTCTGAAAGAACTTCAGGGACTGGGAGGGGGAGGAGGTATGGGATGGGGAACAGTCAGGGGGCAGACCGAGAGGGTGATAAAGTCAGGACTGTAAAAAAGCATTGAAGAATAAAAATAAATATTTTTTTTAAAAAAATCAACCACATTCTTTGAAATAAAAATCTCAAAATGTCCTCTAGCCCTGTTCCTACTGCCCTTCTCCTCTGAAACCTCTTGAGCTAGTCCTCTAGAGTCCATTTTCTATTCCTACTATTTTCTAATATCCTATGGGGAGAACCCATCAATCCCTGCTATTAGTGTTCAACAACTTTTGTAGCACCAAGTCCAAAGATTTTCCTCATTTCTTCATAGATAGCCTGATAAGGCCTGTTATAGTAATTTGTCACTCTGGTCTTAGTTAATATTAAAAATAAAATGCTCCAATGGGATATAGTCCATGACCATAGTGGTAGGTTGCCTACAAGCAGACACAGGGGCATGGAACTGGAGTAGTATTTTAAATATTAGATGAGGCTGGAGAGATGGACCAGAGGTTAGAGAACTGACTGCTTTTCTTTAGGTCCTGAGTTCAAATCCCAGCAACAACATGTTGGCCCACAGCCATCCATAATGAGATCTGACATCCTCTTTTAGTCTGTCAGAAGACAGCTACAGCACAGAACAATAAATAAAATCATTGGTCCTGAGTGATCAGAGGTCCTAAGTTCAATTCCCAACAACCACATGATGCTTTACAACTATCTCTACAACTACAGTGTACTCATATATCTAAAATAAATAAATAAATCTTTAAAAAAAGATAGACAAAAACCAGGAAGGGGGGAGAGAAAAGAAGAGGGGGGAGAGAGAGAGAGAGAGAGAGAGAGAGAGAGAGAGAGAGAGAGAGAGAGAGAGAGAGAGAGAGAACTGGATTGCATGCATTTATAAACAGGACTCCCACTCTGAGTGACCCAGCTCCTCAAACAAGGCCACACCTCTCCTAAACCTTCCAAATAAGCTCACCGAATGGAAAGCAAGGATGTGTAATCTATGTTGGGAAATAGGAGCCACGATGGCATTCAGAGCACTACAGCGCATCAGTACAGTGAAAGATGTACTTTTGAATTCATAGAAAGTAAAATTATTTGACAATTTTGTCCTTTCAAAGAAAAACAGACTAAAGAAAAAAGTGAACACAAAATCAGTGTACAAGAAGACATACCTAGAGGAAAGAAAACCTCTATGGCTCATCATCATCATTTATCAAAACTGCATAATGGAGAACATCCGATTGATTTTTTCCTGCCCCTGTTAGAGTTTGTTTTTTATGTCCTTCTCGGAAGATGAAATAATCAGTATCTATAGGAAGAACATGCGAATCCTGTAGTGTTTAAGGTCATTTTATTTATTATATAACCACAGTTCTTATATCAACACTCTGTCCTCTAACATACTTACCTCAACGCCCATGTTGATTAGGCCTTTCATAAATATGAGAGTTTTGTGGATAATTGTAACTCAGTGTTTAAAAGTACTGCTCAGTTGTTTGGTTATCCATGGCATAAAATTAAAGATTTTATTCCTGATAAAAAATTATCTTTACATATTTAATTGTTTTTAACAATTTATGATTATAATATGGGCACCTCACCCATTCCTTCCTTTTCTTCCTTCCAATATAATTTTCTTGCTCTCATTAAAGTATTTTCTAAAGATATATATTTATATAGTCATAAATATGTATATATATTTTGAAAAATAAAATGTATATATACATATATTTATATATATTTGTAAACATAAATAAAAGCTCAGCCTGTATTATGTAACATGTGAGTATATATTTTTCAGTGCTGTTGTTTTGTATTAGAAATCAATTGGTGTGCTCTTCCTCATGGGAGAATATTCCATTCACAGAATTTTTCAGCTGCTTGTCCTTATTTGTCTAGGAACAGAACAAGTCCTCATGACATTTTACCTTATGCATTAGCACGCTCACTGGTATTGCCCTCATTCAGGTTGATATGAACTGAGAGTTCTCGAAAGAAAAAAAAATATAAGGAGAGATGAGAATAAAATAACAGTAAGGGTGTCTGAAAAAAATCATAAGAAATGAAACTTAGTTGTCTACCTGTTGTACATACATTTAATACACATAAATTTGTGTATATAGATACAGATATAGTTTAAGTGAAATTTGCCATTTTGGCTGGCAACAAAACCTCTCAAACAATAATCAGGTTAAAAAAAAAGAACTAAATAAAAAACAAAACTTGGGGCTGGAGAGATAGCTCAGCGGTTAAGAGAGCTGACTACTCTTCCAGAGGTCCTGAGTTCAATTCCCAGCACCCACATGGAGGCTCACAACCCTATTTAATGGGATCCAATGTCCTCTTTTGGTGTGTCTGAAGACAGCTATAGTGTAGTCACATACATCAAATAAATAATGAATAGAACTTAAAAAAAAAAAAAAAAACTCAACACAATTCATGAAAAGTCCCCTTTCAAATTGTTGGACAGCGTTGTGTAAGACTTCCAAATAGAAAACAACAACAAAGAACAAAAGAAAGCAAAACAAAACAGGTTATTGCTGTTGCCTAGTTGCTCCTCCCAGTGGTCTCTCTTGCTGAAGAAGACACCGAGCACATCAGAAAACAGGGCCCCAAAGCCTTTGAGCTATAACTGCGGTGAAAGACTTCTCTCCCTGAGAAATAATATTCATCATACTAGAGAATGCCACATAGACTTCTAAGAATGAAAAGCAATCAATGGAATGACACCTATGAATGAGTAGAGTGACCCATATGCCGTAATAATCCTAGGGGTGCAATGGAAGGACGCACAATTAGCTGTATCCAACAGCTCTCTAATCGGAATTACCATCTACTCAACAAGAGGGATACTGGTAATGCCTGGTACTGTGACTGTATCAATCACCACATTTAGGAGAACCAAGAACTTTAGCTTCTTTCTTTCTTTCTTTCTTTCTTTCTTTCTTTCTTTCTTTCTTTCTTTCTTTCTTTCTTTCTTTCTTTCTCTATTTATTTATTTTTTTTAACTAAGCCAACATAATCTCTAAGTACAGTATAAACATTTGTCCCTGTACCTTAGATACATGTAGTTCTCACTCCTCAGGGAAACATCTCTTCGCAATAGAGACCATTACAGCACTACAACCAATCAAAATGTAGATTTGTTCCTCCCAGACACTAGAGCTACGTCCATAAAACAACTCCCACACCTTCGCTTCAAGGAACTTTACACAACTGGGGCAGACACATTGTAGAGGCCAGAGGATTATGGTGTTCGATGTTTGATTTTCTCTCTTAGGAGTTTTAGGAGCTACACCCACAGATTGTCAACAGCATGGCTGCCTAAACGTAAGGTAAAAAAAACAAAAAACAAAAAAAAAAAACAGAAAAAAACAAAACAAAAACGCAAAAAACCAACACAAAAACTATGTGACAAGGACCAGGCTAGGCTTGGAGAGGGGCCCTGAAAGAACTGGTGTCTGAGAGCAGGAAAACAAAGGACTCAGAATCAAATCATGGACCCAAACTGATGGCCGTGTTTTGCTCCAGACGGTTTTCCCAATTGCTCTCTCTGGAGATCTTCAGACAGTTCTCTGCTTCAGAGAGCTTTCTCCTGATATTCTAAAAACTCTCTGGATAGCTGATTTTTTGCAGACTAAAAAGCCCAGTTCTTTATTTTACACATCAGTTCAGTCTTTACCCCAGGCTCCGTCCTGATCATCCCGTGAGTCAGCGGTCTATAATCCCAGCCCCCTGACATGCCTCACAAGCACAGACAATAAGATGTCTGAGCAGAACCGTGCCCCGAGTCCACCACTTTGACCACACATGGCCCTAAATTATCTGTGTCAGGTTGACCACCTGGACAAACCCAGGGATCCACCTCCTCGCCTATGCATAAATAAAACAACTTGCCTTGCAGTGGTGGCACATGCCTTTAATCCTAGCACTTCGGTGGCAGAGGCAGGTAGCTTTCTGAGTTCGAGCCCAGCCTGGTCTACAGAGTGAGTTCCAGGACAGTCAGGGTTACACAGAGAAACCCTGTCTCGAAAAACCAAAAAAAAAAAAAAAAAAAAAAAACCAAAACAAAAAAAACCAAGCCAACTTAGCTTGCGTTGCTTTCATCACTTCCTAAATCTCTTCATCTCCCTCCTTAGTATCTTGCTAACAAGCTGGTCCCCAGTTCAGCTTCCTGTGTTCCCCTTAAATCTGCAAAGCTCCCCGTACAATTCACACTCCACCCGTGTATTTTGCATCATTGTAAACCTTCATATTTTTTAATTCATGTCTTCGCCTCTCCCTCCCCCAACCTCAGGGGCTGTGCCAAAGGTCACAGTGCTCCACCACTTAGCTGAGACCCAGACATGGCCTCTACTCCAGGTCTTGCTACCATCTTGATCATGATGGAGCCGTGAGGAGCCGTGAACCCTGACTAAGAAGGCATTCCTCAAAGGAGGATCATGAAAATCCTTACACCATTATACCAGTAACCCACAAGCCACTGTAACCTTTAACACCCCTGGAGGCGCACACCCTGCTGGCTCTGCCCCAAGGGGCAGGAGACTGTCATACTGTCCATTTTGTGGCCAAGAAGGACTTGGCAGTTATGCTAATGTGGAGGGAGGAAATCTCAGACGGCCTAAATTAAGAACTACAAGCTGCTACAGAATGCTGCAAGCAATCAAAGAAAATAAGCTTCCGGAGAAAGGAGCACAACAGTTGGTTATCCAGTACCAAATGTTTGACCCGGAAAACACACAGAGATGTGATGTTATACAATCTGAGCAATATAATGCTATGTATGCAGCACATATGCATGTAGGAAAATACATATATCATGTGCATATGTAAGAGTATAACAATTCATGGGAAAAGAGGCTATCTATTTGAAAGAGAGCAAAGATGATTATATAGGATGTTTTGGAGGGAGGAAAGGGGAGTGGGGAGTGAAATAATATAATTTTAAAAGTAAAATTGAATTTAGAAAAAAATAAGGTAAAGGTATTGGCTTTGTTGTGCCAGGAAATGTTTGTGAACCCCCAAAGACCACCAAGGAGCAGAACCAGGTGCAAATGCTTTAGTTTTTTTTTTGTTTGTTTTTTTTTTGTTTGTTTGTTTTGTTGTTGTTGTTGTTTTTTTATTCAAGCTGGAGCCAACCCTGACACAGTAGGAAGGTGGGTCCTTGAGCCTAGTATCAGGGAAAAATTTATAAAGGCAGGAAGTGGGTATCTGGCCTGGTACACATCTGATTGGGGGACCAGTATGTCCTTTAACATAATTGGCTGATGCTGGGAGCCAAACCATAAACTTAACTTATGCGTTCCTCCTGATTGGTGGTTGTTAAGCAGGGGCGGGCTTGTCACCGTGAAGTGAGTATTTGTTGAGGAAATAACACTGGTGTCTCAACTTAAACATGGATATTTTGTAGATAAGGAAACCCACTCCTAGCAATTCTGAGTAAACAACTTTGAGATGAAAGAAAATACAGTATTTTCTTTCACATTCAAGAAAATTGAATAAATTAAGAAAATATTTCTTAGTTCCTTTTCAAACCTAAGTTGCTTTAAGAATTATCTATCTGTATTGCAAGTAGATGTGAGCTTTGCATTTCCTACCTTGCATTTAAAATCCATCGCTTCATTTTGCCAATTTACAAACCTGAAACATGCAGTGACTTAGACAACAGTTTCCTGCCGATTTAATGTAACCATATGATGCTCAAAGACTCACAGTTGCCCTCTGAGCTTCACATACACAGTAGAAAATGCCCTCATTTATGGGTCCCATCCACACACATAAATAAATGACAGTAATACAAATATAAATATTATGAACTACACTAATCTCAAGACAAAAATAACAGGGATGATTTTTTGCATTTAATAAGTTTAATAGTCAACCTTCCTGAAGAAAGGCACTGAAAAGGCAACAGATGTTCACTGTAAAGTTGTGCCCATTTAAGTTATTAGAACTCATCCTTTCACACTCCTCCACTGCTGGTGGGGTTGCAAATTGGTACAACCACTCTGGAAATCAGTCTGGCTCTTCCTCAGAAAACTGGGCACGTCGCTTCCGAAAGATCCTGCTATACCACTCCTGGGCATATACCCAGAGGATTCCCCAGCATGTAATTGTCCCGACCCGCAGGACAGTCAACAGGGTTCCTTTAAGCCACCTAGAGGAAAGGCGATGGGGCGACAAGACACAAGAGAGAGGCAGGACAGCCTGTCTAGTTCTGATCAAGCTGTCAAACTTTAATTTTCAGACAAGTCAATATAAAGGGAAGCATACAAGGTTTGGGAGGGGTAAAGGGGGGAACAATCTCAGGGGGTTGGCATCATTTCTAAGAAACAGTTTCTCATAATTTCTGGTAAAGCTAGTTATTGCTGTTGGAATGTTGGCATGATAAAAGGGGGGTCATGAGGCGGTGAAGTGGAAAGGGGTTGCTACAGTAACCTATCTACAGATGAACGTCAAAAGGAGGGGGTTCTGAGACTTATGTAGGAACAGTTCTTGGCATGGAGATCTAAGTGAGAATGACTCCTGGTATCGAAGTCTCCTGGCATTGAGAGCCAGGTGGGGATGGCTCCTGGTATGGAGAGTTCTTGGCATTGAGTTCTGAGGATGGCTCCCGGCATGTAATAAGGATATATGCTCCACTATGTTCATAGCAGCCCTATTTATAATTGCCAGATGCTGGAAAGAACCCAGGTATCCCTCAACAGAAGAGTGGATGCAAAAAATGTGGTATATCTACACAATGGAGTACTATTCAGCCATTAGAAACAATGAATTCATGAAATTCTTAGGCAAATGGATGGAGCTGGAGAACATCATACTAAGTGAGGTAACCCAGTCTCAAAAGATCAATCATGGTATGCACTCACTAATAAATGGATATTAGCCTGGAAAACTGGAATACCCAAAACATAATCCACACATCAAATGAGGTACAAGAAGAAAGGAGGAGTGGCCTAGTTCTGGAAAGACTCAGTGTAGCAGTATAGGGCAAAACCAGAACAGGGAAGTGGGAAAGGGTGGGTGGGAGAACAGGGGGAGGGAAGGGGGCTTATGGGACTTTCGGGGAGTGGGGGACCAGAAAAGGGGAAATCATTTGAAATATAAATTAAAAATATATCGAATAAAATTTAAAAAATAATAACAAAAAAAAGAAAATGAATTCTCAAAATTAAAAAAAAAAGAAAAGAAGAAAGAACTCATCCTCTCAGCTAGAAAATATTTGTCCCTTTAGGTTTCCTCTATATTAAGAAGTATATTTATTTGTACATGGCTTCAGAGTAAAACTTAAATATATTAGTGCTATCCTTATCCCCACACAGAAAATATTTTAAAAAGACAATAGAAGAGAATAGTTCGTGGTGCATCTTTACAAGATATTTCTAGTAATTTCTTCCAGTGAGTGAAGTGTTTCCTAAATTCATTTTCAATTGAATTCTTAATGTACTATAGGGAACATACCAGGTAAATATAAAGTTTATTACAATTGAAAGTTCAATTCCTAAAAGTTATCCTAAAGTTTAAATATTTCTATATTGCTAGGTAGTGACTGTGCACACTTTTAATTCCAGCACTGACGAGGCTGAGGCAAGATCTCTGAGAGTTTGAGACCAACCTGAGCAAGTTCCAAGACTACCAGAGCTACATGGGAAAATCTTTTCTCAAAACATACACACACACACACACACACACACACACACACATACACACACACACACACACACACACAGAGAGAGAGAGAGAGAGAGAGAGAGAGAGAGAGATTTCCTGAGCATTTGTAATTATATCATTTCAATATTTCATGTGACTGTTTTTTGTAAAAATAAATACAAAATGATGCTCTCAACGTAAATGCTTTATTTGAAAATTAAAATCAGATCATTTAAAGCATATAATCAGAGATTGAATTGTCAGCAAATATAGGAAATGGAGGTATTTACTTACTACATTAGTATGCTTTTCTAAATGTAGGTTCATATTTTCTATAATATATTAATTTTTGCAGTTCTTCAAGAATATATAGGTATTGATAACTATCTACACATTTTCCTGATATTTTTATTCAGTATTCAATAACCTGTTCTAAGCTATTCAGTGGAGACTTTTAAGTTTTATTTGATTGACAGATTAAAACAAAAGATCAAATAAATTGGATTTCTGTTCTAGTGCATGTTCATATACATTTCACTTTGCAAGACAGATTTGCAAAAGTTCTCTTTAAAACCTGTGCCTGTGAAAGGTTTATAGCAACCAAAAAACAAAACAAAACAAAAACACAAACAAAAAAATCACAATGCCTGTGACAAATGAAGATCAAGACAAATCAACAAATCAGTTTCTCAAATGTGAAAAATATGTTGTTGTTTTTTTTTTAAGTTCTCTATCACAGCTGACTATGGACAAATTAAATTCCTGGTGGGCTGACCTTGACCTAAAATCCAGTTGCTTTGTATATTGCTCACTAGTGGCAGGCATTAAAATTTGAATTTTATTCTATCTTAATTATACAACATTAAGTATCAATTGACTAATTAATAATTTTTCATTATACTCTAAAATTCTTGCAGGTGAATTCTCAAGTACAACAACACAGTAGAATGGATAGATATTTGCAAAGTTAGATAAAGAAAGTTGATTTTCATTTTCAGGCGAAGACTGTACATTCTTATATAGAAAAACAAAGATTTAATAGCTCATTTGAAACAATCATCTCTTATTCCTTCTTGAATTAATTATCTGTCCCTATCTCTAGAGAGATCAGCACTAATACCTGCCCACAAAATAACTCCTGAGCTTGAGTCTTCCACAAACTCTGGCATTTGTGTCTTCTTGATTACAGTTCATGACATATAAGTGCTACATCATTCCGTCTTCTTGGTTTTCCTGAAGACTCTTTCTCAACCTCAGAAGACTCAACAATGATATTCATAGATAATATTGTGTCCTAAACCTTGTAGCATGATCAATTTGTTTACTTGTTATTTACAGCACAAGTGACCTACAAAAATGAAGGGAAAGTAGCAAATAGGTATTTTAAATAATCTAATCCAGTGATGTAAGCAATAACCATGCCTTGAACAGGAATTTATAAAAGAATATTTTATTCTTCCTACTTTCCAAATCTGTTTTACATGTTTAGATGAAGGTTGTTAATATTTCAGCTCTATAAATATGTCTTAAATCATTTCTCAAATCATACTTTTACTTGGAATGCAGATCTCTTTAGGAATCATGTGATTATATGACTCAAGTATCACTTGCAAATACCCATACTGTAACACATTTCATAATATTGTGATAACATATATGAGTTTGCCTGAGAAACAAATAGCTACAACATCAAGACATTGTGTATTACTTTACTTAGATAAGACATTAAAAGTCATTATTAACAATTCAGATAATATGCACTAGTGAGAATATACTCAGCTGATAAGATAATTTGTCTTTTAATAAGACCTGGGTTGTCAAAAATAGAATATGGCTATGATTTTATTGAGCAAAACCATCCTTTGAAAGAGGTTCAATTGATCAAAGAATGAGTTAAAAGAGACAGTAAAGTGATGAGAGCCTTTTTGATAGCATATAAGTTTAGATATATAATGGCAAGGATTGGATTTAAAGACGTCTCATTAACAAAGAGTGTTAAATCTGTTACAAAGGCATGGAGAAATGCAAAGAAAGGAATTTATTAATTGTTACA
This sequence comes from Apodemus sylvaticus, assembly GCF_947179515.1. Classification (NCBI taxonomy): domain Eukaryota; kingdom Metazoa; phylum Chordata; class Mammalia; order Rodentia; family Muridae; genus Apodemus; species Apodemus sylvaticus. Next base: position 30,735,526 of record NC_067486.1, on the reverse strand, counting down.
ATAAAAGATAGCAACATATATTTTAAAATGTAAGAATAACCAGATTCATATTATTGTCCTTAATCATTACTAATTGAACTACATAATGGGATCCTTACTAGCATTAGAAGGCAACATGCCCATATACATTTAAAATATTGTTCTCAAGTTCAGTTCTGAAGTCCATCAGCAAGTTTACCACATTTAATAAATGTTTGCTAATAAGGAATATTTCCATATATTGTCTTAATCGTATGAAGACACAAATGATGACTCAATTTGAAATAAAGCCTTTAAAATACGAGCTAAGTTTTCACTATCTTATTTGCCAGGATACACCAAAATATTGTAAATAGAACTTTTAGAAACACTAGATGAGGATTTTTGAAAACCAAATACAGAGAGAAATGTGGACAGTAAAGATCCAGCTCCCAGTGTTTCAGAGAGGAATAAAGACTCCTTGGGGAACCTAAGTAGAGTCAATTCTTGTTTGGGTTTTTCCACTGTTTCTAATTTCTACCTGTGATCTGATGATGAGAGAGAGTTCAAGCATATTATGCTAAATTATTATTATTATTATTTTGGTTTTTGAGACAGGGTTTCTCTGTGTAGTCCTGGCTGTCCTGGAAATCACTCTGGAGACCAGGCTGGCCTTGAACTCAGAAATCCGCCTGCCTCTGCCTCCCAAGTGCTGGGATTAAAGACGTGAGTCACCACTGCCCAGCTTTGCTAAATTATTTTTTAAAAACATTATTTAAGGAAAAATTCTTGTGAAGCCTCACATTCGGAATTTTGTCTGGCTCTTTATCATTCCTCTTATATTAAATATACATTGAAAATGGATACAAAATCTTGAAGTTTTGACAAAACACATGGAGAAGTTTAGATTCAAGCACAGAGCACAGAAAAAGCACATAAGGAAATTGTGCTCTTGAAAAAAAAATCGTGACCTTCGCTGGAATAAAAGAAATGTTACCGAAAGGGCATGATTCCAATCACTGACGTTTTCAACTTGTAAAATTGAAGATTCATTCCAAAGGAGAGCAGAGAGCATCAGGTATGAAATTGCCTGTAAGGGAACAAACCCCCTTTACAGAAACACCACCTAGGAAAGTGTTTCTCTACAGCCATCAAGTATTGACCACTGTAATTTTGTTTCATAAAGGCTATTCTACCGTCTAGCTAGCAGCTGAATACAGAAGCATGAAGAGTGATATTGTAGGGAAAAAAATCAAGAGATATAGTATGAAGGGTGCTAATGAATTTGCAAACATTATTGAGGCTAAGCGACATGTAGAAGGGTTGGCTTCTTTACAATGATCCGCGGGGAAGATATAGATTGGGATATTAACCTAGAAAACTGGAATACCCAAAACATAATCCACACATCAAATGAGGTACAAGAACGGAGGAGTGGCCCCTTGTTCTGAAAAGACTCAGTGAAGCAGTATAGAGCAAAATAGGAACAGGGAAGTGGGAAGGGTTGGGTGGGAATACAGGGGGAGGGAAGGGGACTGATGGGACTTTCGGGGAGTGGGGGTCCAGAAAAGGGGAAATCATTTGAAATGTAAATAAATATATCAATAAATTTAAAAAAATAGAAAAAAAAGTTTAAATGATAAATACTTTCTGGAAAAGAAATAAGTATTAAAAAAAAGTAGAAGATTAATTTGACTGAAGACCCCCAGGAGATGTAAAGATGGCTGGAAGTCCACTGAGGAAAGTCCACTGTCTGCAACATGTGGCCCAGCCTCCAAGTCAGTGCTTGTGCTGCAGCAAACAGAACTGGAAGCCTTGGATTGAACAAGGCCATTGAAGTATAAATGTTTCCTGCCTGCCTGTGCTCTACATTACATACAGAATTATAGTTTGGTCTTTGATTTGCTGGATTAAAGCAATCATTTCTCTTCCAAATGTTTGTTATGATACCGTTTCTCCATGTTTTAGAGTAAGGATGTTTGTATAAAATATGCCATTTTATTACATACATGTAACTTGCTGATTATCAGATGCTCAGCTAAAGAAGATGTCTTGATTGACAGAAGAGAATTCAGATTTTCAAAGTGTTCAGGCCATTAAAGATTGGGAGGGACTTGGGACACAGCTAAAATGCATTCAGAATTAAGAGATGGCTATGAAATCTTAGGGGGCAGTTCGGATTATTTTTTTTTAAATGATGCCTGTGATTGCGCGATTAAAAACGGGAGTTGTTATAGTTAATTTTTGTTGGAGCTTACTGCATTTAGAATTCCCATGTGAATGCGACTTAGCATTGGTCTAGGTCTCTGTTTGCAGAAAGGTTCAGCTAAGGAGAGAATATTCATCCTAAGCGCCATTCCGTAGGGTATAGTACTTGATGAATCAAATGGAAGAAGTAACCAGAGCACCATTAGTTCTCTTCCTCCGAGGTCCTGTTGCAGATGCAGGTGAGTGGCTGCCCCAGTTGTCTGCTAACAGGACTTTCAAACGTAGAAGGCTGTATTCTGAGTCTGAGCAGGAAGACCCGTTTCTGAAGTTGATTTTCTTTTCACGAATTATGTTACAGCAATGAGGAAAGTAATTAAGAGAGCAGCAGGTCGTTTAGTGTGTCCACAACCTACCACCAGTATCTCTTCTGCTGTTTTTTAGAGTAACTGGACTCTATTGTTTCGTAACAACACAACCAACCAATGCTTTTTGTTCACATTATGTATGAACAATGAAGAGAAGCATGCAATTATGTAATCATTTGTAACTAGTATTTATAGACTAATTTCATCTCTAACCTGTGATTTCTAATATTAATGTCTTTTATCTTAAATCTTTGAATTTCCAAGATCTGCCTCAATCTGAAAGACACAAAATGACCACACTGTGTATATGTATGAATTAATAAATAAGGTTGAACGATACAGAATTATCCAATAAATATTTGCACAGTACATATAGCACAACAATGTCTGAAACTATGTAAATGTATTAATATTTAAACCAAGAAGGATATGACAGATCTTAGGATCTATGGTTTTCTGTCTAACTGCAGTCTGATTATTTCTAAATTCTTTGCTTTTTAAAATCTCATTATTAGTAAGTTATCCTGGTTTAACCTTGAAATCTCAAGAAGCAAACACCCACAGCCACACTCACCCACACACAGTGAATAAAATATTCACAATTATTACTGGAAGATTGTCATTTTTCTTTTTCACTTAATTGCTAGAGTAAATTAAGGCAGCTGATGGAATAGAAGAAAACTTTTTGTTTGGCCTGAAATTTAAGTGTCATTTAATTTTTGAGTAATTCAAAGGTCGGTAATGTATTTTTAGTTTCCACTTGCTCCACTCCCACTATGATCTTGAAATTGATATTCACGAAAGGTTTAGGCTTCTCTCTGTATATGCAGTTTGGGTTTTAAAGAAAGGTAATATATATGAAACATTAGAAAAAAATCGTATTCATTTGCTTCAATTACTTTAAATGTCAAAAGCTCTCTGCATAGATGAGCAATAACCACCTTCCCCCTCAATCAGGATGGAACTTGACAGAGGTAGAATAAAAGTTTTAATGTTGATCTGTTGGCAGAAGGATGGGGGTGACACTATTAAAATAAGGCTTCAGCTTCAATTATTCAATCACGTCATTTGAATTGAAGGATACAGTAAAGGGAGAGTATGGTTTTCAAATGAGAAAATGCATAGAATGAGCATAAATTTCACATTCATCTATTTATAATTATTATTCAAAATTACCAACCAAGAGCACGAAATAGTATGAGCCCCAGGCTCTTTCTTCCAAAAAATCAAAATAGAAGTTAAATAGAATGTGAGTCTTATGGTAGATTTAAAGCCAATCTCATATCACATTTGTGAAGTTTACGAGTCAGAAGTTCTTTGAGATCAGCAGCTCCTATAACACTATGCAAAGCTGCAAGCCCAGCTTTAATGAAATTTAAATTTTTCAGCATTAAATTTAAAGCTGAGTATAATGTTGCACATTAACTCTAAATGCTCAGGATATTTGAAATGCTGAAATTGACCTACAAACATTTCTTCTGGACCTGTTTTCTTGATAAATTTACTGAGGATGGGACAAGTGATTAAAAAAAATTAGTCAAGCTCCCAGAATGAGCTAACTTACAGTCCCCCTTTTATTACTTATACTAGTGAAAATAAGTAATTTTCTTTTACTATGAACATAAAGGTACTCAGTCCCAGCTGCACTGTTTCTGAGTTCCATAATCATTAACATATTATGATAGTGACTTTCAATCAAATACATATATGATTTTTGGGGGGTGATCAAGAAAGGGCGTGTAGGGGAAATTTAACTAAAATTTGTCCTAACATGAAAAGAAAAAAAAAACCCGAACATTTATTCCAAAAGACTAGCTCCTTCCTCCCTGTCTGCCTCTTATTCTCCCCTTCCATCCTTTCTCTCAGGGCAGTATTAGATATCAAGTTCAAGGCACTGAACCTGCTAGACAAATGGATTCCCCCACACTTATTTCTAAGGTTTCAAGGCCACTTTGAAAAAATGTATTTGCTTCAGAAAAGCAAAACAATGCAAATGTGTATACAAAATATATACACATACAAACAGATACAGGCATACACACACACACACACACACACACACTAATACTGCTTTAAAACTTTTTGGTTTTACTCTTTAAATTTGCACATGGTACCTGCCTTGTGAGTGGTTAACATACTTTTGCACTTTACTGCAGGGAATACTGATTGGAAGGCGATTTACTAGGGCCATACTATACTCCTTTATGGGTTCTGTTTGAAGAGGTCTCTATCTTCGCCCTCTTTGCCCTGGAGTACCCACACAAAGCCTGAAAATCAAGGGCTGTGAGAACCCTTAATGAGTTTGTAATGAAGACTAATGCAAAACTGATTCCTTTTGTCCCTCAGTGAACAATTCATAAAAATTATTATGTGTGTCCTGAGTGTGGAAGGATCTCTGCCTTAGCAGTAACATTTTTTTAAACTAACTTTGCCTGAATATCTGTTTATCTCTCCTGCCCTACATTTCTGTTCCCTTATATAACATTAAAAATAAACTATTGCAGACAGTAGTTTTCCTTGGGGCCTAGTTTCAGGGAACTCAGACTAAGAAAACAACCTCATTAATGGATTTTTTTTTTTGGTTATGCTTAAGTAAAGAGAACATTTCCTGCTTCTAATTTATAGAAGGAAATGATATAAGACCAAGATTTGTGATACATTTGGATATGTTGATTGCTTTGAGGAAAACTTACATAATGGTGCTGACATCAAAAGGCAAATCAGTGTACCTATGTACTGTTTACCACTTAGGAAAGAACTAGACATTTTTTTGGTCACAAGAAATTTCATAAAAGATTCTATTTTGTGTAAAATACTGTAGGACACTTGTTTAAAGAAGATTGCATTGCAGAGTAAGTAAAAAGAATTGGCCAAAAATAATAAAGTGTTTTATTTTTCATTATTTGATTTTGGCATACTGAGACTATAGAGCTACAGAATTGATTAATTTATTAGCTAAGTATACAAGTATTCAAGGCATAATAGATCTTAATTATGAAAAGTTCTCAATATACAACTGTAAAACAAAGTTTGTATGAAAGCAAGTAAAGTAACTTTGAAAAATCTTCTTGTATATAGTCTCTTGAAGTCATGGCAATTTAGATATGAAATAAGTGGAATAAAGCACTATAAAATTAACGTTTAATACATTAGCATTGTACTTTTAAATGAAACCACTAGAAAAAAATTCAAGTTTCTCCTTTCCTCCCCTATTTATTTTGTGTGGATATATTAAAATACATGAACTGTAAATGGCTATAATTTAGGTTTTGATATATATTCTTTTATAAGACATATACAGAAAAATCATATGTTAGTGGTGTTCACATACCACATACTAATATAGGTATAGGATACTTATACTCCCATATACATATGATGATTATGATGGTAATAAGAAAGCCTTGTCGCCTAAGAGCATTTTACCTCTCTTAATATTGTAGTAGAATAAATTCCCTTTGAACGTATGTGAATGCACTTTCAGCTAAATTTACAGCAGTGCTTCTCCCATAAGCACAGACATACCTCAGAGACTTCAAGGCCTTAGCTACAGATCAGTGCAATAACGTAAGTAACTCAGGTAAGTGAGCAACTGGGGCTGGTGATATATCTCTGTAAAAGAGAACTTGACGATCATGTTTCTGTCCTTGGTTTGATCATCAGGATCACCAAAAAAATGATTTTTAAAGTAAGGTACTTTATTTCTTGTTCTATTCTAGTAGATATGAAAGTTATATTTATAATACTCTATATTCCATATCATATCTAAGATATGCCTATATTAACCGATGTTATTGATAAATTGAATAATCAATTGAGCCCTAGATAAGACAAGATACAGCTTATAAGGGTTTTATCTCAAGTTTCATGGCTTTTCTGGTTAAGATGGTTGGTCCTGTAGATTAGCTGCAGCTTTTTTTTTTTAAGTTTGGAAACTTAACTGTTTTGTTTGTTCTTTATTGGTTATTTTATTTCTTTACATTTCAAATGCTACTCCCCTTCCCGATTTCCCCTCTGTGAATTCACTATTTCATCCCCTTCCCCTTCTTCTATAAGAGTGCTTCCCCAATCACCCACCCACTCCCATCTCACCTCCCTGACATTCCCCTACACAGGAGCATCAAGCCTCCACAGGACCAAGGGTCTCTCCTCCCACTGATGCCAGAGAAAGTGATCCTCTGCTATATATGCACCTGGAGCCGTAGGTCCCTCCATGTGTACCTATGGATTGGCAAACTCTTTCAGCTCCTTGAGTCCTTCCCCTAACTCCTCCATTGGGGTTCCTCAGCTCAGTCCTACAGTTGGCTGCAAGCATCCACATCTATATTGGTGAAGTTCTGATAGAGCCTCTCAGGAGACAGCTATATCAGGTTCCTGTCAGCAAGCACTTCTTGATATCAGCCGTAGTGTCTGGGCTTGGTGTCAGCATATGGGATGGATCCACAGGAGGGGCAGTCTCTGGATTGTCTTTCCTTCAGTCTCTGCTTCACTTTTGTCTCTGTGTTTCCTTTAAACTGGTGCAATTCTGAATTAAAATTTTTGAGATGGGTAGGTAGACCCATCCCTCAACTAGGGTTAGTGCCTAAGCTCTGGATATGGCCTCTACAGGTTCTCTCTTCCCTTTGTTGGGTATTTCAGCTACTGTCATCCCTTTTGAGTCCTGGGAGTCTTTTGCTTTCCTGGCATCTGTGTCTTTCTTGTGACTCCCCCCCCCCCAGTTTCCCATCCCCTGATGTTACACACCTCTGTTCTATTTCCTGGCAATACTTCTCTCTTGTCTCCTTCTACACCTGACCCTGCCTCACCCCTTTCCTTGCTCCTCCCCTCTCTCTCCCAAGTACCTCCCTTCCTCTACCTCCTGTGATTATTTTGTTCCTCCTTCTAAGTAGGACTGAAGCATCCATACTTTTGTCTTCCTTCATTATGACCTACATACAGTCTGTGAGTTGTTTTGTGGGTATTATGAGCTTTTTTGCCTAATATCCACTTATCAGAAGTGCAACCCTGTGTGTTCTTTTGTGACTGTGTTACCTCACTCAGGATGCTATTTTCTCATTCCATCCATTTACTTGTAAATTTCACACAATCATTGTTTTTAATAGCTAAGTAGTATTCCATAGTATAAATGTACCACATTTTCTGTGTCCATTTCTTTGTTGAGGGACATCTGGGATTTTTTTCCCAGCTTCTGACTATTATAAATAAGGGTGCTATGAACATAGGAAACATAGGTCCTTGTTATTTGTTGACATAAAATGAGATGTAAAAATATGTTTTTGTGTCTCTTTACTAATTCGATTTCTCTTTTGAAAAATTTGAGCAGACTACTTTTTATAATGTAAAGAATATGGCCATGCAGGAAAGACAATTCAGAGAGCAAGAACTGGTATTGCTCTTGCAGGGCACATGCAACCACTTTCCACAAACTATATGGTGATTTAAAATCATCTGTAAGTCTAGTTTTGCAGAAGCAGAATTCCTCTTTTGGCATCCTGGAACATGAGGCAAGTACATAATTCTCATTCATAAATTCAGGAAAAATACACACACACATAAGATAGGATATAAAATAAATCTTTAAAAAGAATAAATTCCACTTTGTGTAAGGCATGATATTCAGATACCGATTTTTTAATCAAAATTAAAAGAAGATACATTGTAACTGAGGCTATGTGTTAACAACACTGTACTTATCATAATATTTATACTATGATAAATATTTGTATTGCAGGTACTGGCATATTTCCCCAGAGACTGACAATAACCAGTGATACCAGGTAAACCATCCCATCCATAAAGGGACTTGTAACCAACTCACCTGAAATCACATCCAAGTGTGGAAATCTACACCTTATATTTTGCACCCACTTACTGATCCACCATTCTGCATTATGTTCATGTGGTCTACAGGCGTTAGAGAATCCAGGTAAACCCCTACTCCATCCAAGCCCTTGCATGTACTAGCTAGAAAGCTCACCCATCACTAATATACTGCATCCTATACTCAGCGCTCCATTTCTTGCCCCAAATAGCGTTCCCAAGATCTACCCACACCATGAATACAAGGCAAGCACTCTCCCTACAATTTTAAGCAGTATCTGCCTGCAGATATTGCTTAAACACAGCTCTACTGAAGATACTAGAAGGTAACCTCCAACCCAAGGAGGTTACCTACACCACGAAAACAACAACAAAATAGTAAATAGTTCCCCACCAACAAAACTAAAAGAAGGGAAGCAAGATAGCAAGATTATAGGCACAAGCGCGCGCGCACACACACACACACACACACACACACACACACACACACTATAACTTTTTTCATCAAATAGAATTATCAATAATTTGTCAATAATATCTTTTAACATCAATAGACAAAATGCTGCAATAAAAAACACAGGCTAACAGATTTGATGTAAAAACAGCCTTCATCATTCTGCTGCATACAGGACGCGCACCTCAGAAACACAGATAAGAAATACCTAAGAGTAAAGTGCTGAAAAAGATTTTCCAAACAAACACATCTAGGAATCCAGTGTGCGTAACCAATCTAATGTTTAATCAAATAGACTTTCAAGTAAAATTAATCAAAAGAGATGGAGTCTTGGGGTTTGTCAGAGTCAGTGCAACTAACCAGGAATCGAACGTTGAAAAGCCTCTTCTGGGCCTTCCGAAGAGTGACGTGGCAGTGGGGATGACAAAGTCAAGACAGAGGCACACGTAGAAACAGCTTCTACTGGAAAGGAACCCTCTGGTCCTATGACATCCACAGCTTCTCAGAAGCCCTATGGTAACCAAGGGAGACCAGATGGTTCCTTGGGTGGGGCAGCACCGCTAATCTTTCCTGACTCGAAGAATGTAGTTCCAGTGGGCATATTCGCCCCTGAGGCAAACCCCAAGGCTGAAGAGAAAGAGAAAGATACAGTCAAGCTTTCACCCAAACAAGAAAGTTTCCCCCCAAAAGGGTATTTCCCATCAGGAAAGAAAAAGGGGGAGACTAATCGGCAGTGTGAATAAGCAAAAGAAACAGCAGCAGCATCCACCTCCACCTCCTCAGCTCCCTCAGATGTCAGAAGGTTCTGCTGATGTTGAGCCAAAGCCAAAAAAGCAAAGGCAAAGGAGGGAGAGAAGGAAACCCGCGGCCCAGGCAAGGAAGCAGAAAACCAAACAAGCAGTTCCCATTGGAGAACCTCAAGAACCAGAGATCAAGCTAAAGTATGGTACCCAGGTACTAGATAAAACCGATGCCAAGAACAAGTCTTTTTCCCCTTACATCCATGTAGTAAATACATGTGAACTGGGAGCTGTTTGTACAATCATCAATGCGGAGGAAGAAGAACAGACAAAATTGGTGAGGAGCCGGAAAGGTCAGAGATCTCTAACCCCTTCTCCCAGCAGCACAGAAAGCAAGGTGCTTCAAGCTTCATCCTTTATGCTGCAGGGGCCTGTGGTAACCGAATCTTCTCTTGTGGGGCATCTGGTTTGCTGTCTCTGCGGCAAGTGGGCCAGTTACGGTAACATGGGTGATCTCTTTGGACCCTTTTATCCCCAAGATTATGCAGCCACTCTTCCGAAGAATCCACATCTTAAGAGGTCCACAGAAATGCAGAGTAAAGTCAAAGCTCGGTGCAAAAGTGCTTCTAATGGTTCTAAATCTGAGACGGAGGAGGAGGAGGAGGAGGAGGAGGAGGAGGAGGAGGAGGAGGAGGAGGAGGAGGAGGAGGAGGAGGAAGAGGAGGAGGTGCAGCAGCAGCAGCAGCAGAAGGAGCAGAGAAGCCTGGCTGCCCATCCTAGGTTCAAGCAGCGCCAATGCTCAGAAGACTGTGGTGGGGGTCCTCAGTCCCTGTCCAGGGGGCTTCCTTGTAAAAAAGCAGCCGCTGAGGGCAGCAGTGAAAAGACTGTTTCAGACACAAAGCCCTCTGTACCTACCACTTCAGAAGGTGCTCCTGAGCTGGAGTTACAAATCCCTGAACTACCTCTTGACCGCAACGAATTTTGGGTCCATGAGGCTTGTATTCTCTGGGCCAATGGAATCTACCTGGTCTGTGGCAGGCTCTATGGCCTGCAGGAAGCGCTGGAAATTGCCAGAGAGACTAAATGCTCCCATTGCCAGGAGGCTGGCGCTACTTTGGGCTGCTACAACAAAGGCTGCTCCTTCCGATACCATTACCCCTGTGCCATTGACGCAGGTTGTTTACTACATGAAGAGAATTTCTCGGTGAGGTGCCCCAAGCACAAAGTGAGACCGTGGAGATGAGAAGGTGGTGGACACACATGATATAATGGAGTCTTCCTGCTGTGCGACCACACCCCACTCTGCCCTGCAGCCCCGCCGAGCCTGCCCATGACAGCTCTTCCCTCCTATGTTCTCACATCACACTCAAACTCATGACACCACCGGAAAAGAAAGATACAAGATGACTGTTTCCATGGACACAATCTCCATAGTGACGATGTGGGGAGGGGGAGGGGTGGGCTGATGGGGAAATGGGAAGTTAAAAGGGTGGGATAAAAAAAAATATATATATATATAAATCTATTTTTAGTCTGGAAAGACTTTGTTTAAATGAAAGTGTGCTATCCCTTCTGATTCTGTTTTAAAATTATCTAGTTAACTCAAAATTTGTTCCAATGACAATGAAATTTAAATGTGAAATTGAACTGAACAAACTCATCTTGTAAAGGTTGGGGTGTGGCTTTGATCTTCAGCCTGTCTCACAACAATTCCGTGAACACTAGGCCCAGGACTGAAAGAGCAGACAAATGACAACCACCCTTCCCTTGGTCAGAATCTTCTCGCCGGGGGTGGGGGGTGGGGGGGCTGGGAAGTATGGGGGGTGGGGGGTGGCACACACCTGCAATCCCAGCACTCTGGGAGGCAGAGGCAGGCAGATTTCTGAGTTCGAGGCCAGCCTGGTCTACAGAGTGAGTTCAAGGACAGCCAGGGCTACACAGAGAAACCTTGTCTTGAAAAAAACAAATCCAAAAAACAAAAACAAAAACAAAAAAACATAAAAAAAAAAAAAAAAAACAGAAGAATCTTCTCACAGGGGACGTTTGGGGGAGGGGCCAACATGGGGATGGTTATTTTCAAAAGTGTGGGGAATGATGTTTAAACACAAAAATAATTCTTTTCTTTCCAGAAACAAACAAAAACAAAAACAAAAAAAAAAAAAGAAGAGAGTTGAATGTGACCTAATAGAAGAGATAGGAGGTGATAGACTCAACACTATTGGCATAGGTAATGAAGTTCTGAACAAAGTACCAAACATATAGGCACTAAGACCAGCAATTGATAAAAGTTAACCTTGTGAAACTGAAAATCTATATTGAAATGGAGATATATTTGTTAGCAGAATTTTATCTTATTAATTATGAGAGTCATACCCATGCTACACAGTCTCTTTCTTCCTCTTCTTTTCTGCCTCAGCTCCAATGATTTGACTTTTGCCCCATGCTTACAAGCATCATTGGAATGGAATGAGGGGCAGTTTAGATTTGTCCATTTCTCCATTTTATTTCTTAGAATATTATGTAGGACTGGAGATGGCCTATGGAAACTATGTTCAAATTTGCTTTCTTTTGACACCAAGTATGTCTGAGTAATGATGACACTGAATGAAGACTTTGCAAACTGGAAAGAACAGAGAGTGAAGAGTAGAAAACAGGTGTGGCATTGTAAGTGTCAAATTTAGTTCTGCCACGTGGATAGGGCTTAGTGACATTTTAAAGAAAAAAAAAATAGATTACCTCACCCAAAAAGTAAAACCATCTAATTCATGATCATAATTTGTGTCTAGTGCTGTGAGAGTAATATTACTAAAATGGCACTTTCCAAGTGAATGTACCTAAGACAGGAGGGATGTACTTTCTGCTATTCGGAGGGAAAGCAGTTTGTTTCTCCACATTCATAGTGGATGACTCACAGTAACTGAGATCTCTAGCTGTAGAGGACTTGATGTCTTCTGGCCTCTGTGAAAACCCACACACAGGTGGAATACCCCTACACATAGGCACACGCACACCTTCACACACACACACACACACACACATTCACATAATGAGAGAGAGAAAGAGAGAGAGAGAGAGAGAGAGAGAGAGAGAGAGAGAGAGAGAGAGAGAGATGAAAAAGCTGAAATGGAGAATAAACCCCTTAGGAATACCAGCAGTCTCAACTAACTCAGACCCCAGAGAGCCAACAACCATGGGCATACATGGGCCAGTCTGAGGCCCCCTGCACATAGATAGCTAAGGTCTGCCTTGTCTGGCCTAAGTGGGAGATGAGCATATCCTCTAGACATTTGAGGTCTTATATCCAATAGAGGGCTAATATCCAAAATTTTTAAAGAAATCAAGAAGCTAATCACCAAAAAACCAAACAAAACAAAAAACGGGGCATAGAACTAAACTGAGATTTCACAACTGAGGAATCACAAATGGCTGAGAAGCACTTAAAAAATATTCAAAGTCTTTAGTCATCAGAGAAATGCAAATCAAAACTATCCTGAGATTCCACCTTATACCAATCAGAATTGCTAACATCAAAACCTCAGGTGACAACACTTGTTGGAGAGGATATGGAGAAAGAGGAACTTTCCTCCATTGCTGGTGGAATTGCAAACTGGTACAACCATTCTGGAAATCAATCTGGAGGTTCTAGCTGTCTCCAGAGGGGCCCTCCGGAGCCCTACAAATACAGAGGCAGAAACTAGCAACCAACTATTGGACTGGGCTTGGGATCCACAATGGAGGATCTGGAGGTTGGTCTGGAGGAGCTGAACGGGTTTACAGCCCCATGGGAAGAACAATGACTTCAGACACCCAGACACCCCAAGACTTCATGGGACTGAACCATCAACCAAGGGGTACACATGGTTCCAGCCAAAAATGTGGCAGAGGAATGCCTTGTTGGGCATCAGTGGGAGGAGTGGCCTTTGGTCAGAGGCCCCCAACAAAGGGAAATGGACAGAGTGTGGGAGTGTGTCGAGTAGAGGGGCATATACATGGAGGCAGGGGTGGGAAGAGGGGTTGGGAATCTTTGGGGAGGGAGGCTTTTGGGAGGGGAGAAATTGGGAAAGGTTTTACCATTGGCAATGTAAATGAAGAATATACTCAATAAAAAAAAATGGAAATAGATCTACTTGAAGACCCCGCTACACCACTCTTGGGAATATACCCAAAAGACGCCCCACCATGCCACATGGGCACATGTTCCACTATGCTCATAGCAGCCCTATTTGTGATAGCTAGAAGCTGGAAACAATCTAGATGTCCCATGACAGAAAACTGGTTACAGAAAATGTGGTTCATTTGTACAATGAAATACTACTCAGCTATTAAGAACAAGGACATCCTGAGTCTTGCAGGCAAATGGATGGAACTAGAAAATATCATCAGTGAGGCAACTCAGACAAAAGTACATGCATGGTATGTACTCACTAATAAGTGGATATTAGCCAAATTAATTAAGTAAGTAAGTAAGTACAGAATACCCAAGATACACTCCACAGAGCTAAAACGGTCAATAAGCTGAAGTGCCCAAGTGAGAAATTTCATAATTCACCACTATAAAAAAAATCTTCAGAAGCCCAAATGAACTGTAATCCTCTTTAGATTATGATTAGAGATTTCTGCTATTCGCACTACTGCATTAAGTATATTAGTTGAAATCTCAAAGTAAATAGTATTTACTAGGTATGTGCAATAATTTTTCAAAAGTGAAAATATGATATGCCATCTTTCTATTTAAACTAATATAAATTCATTCATGACTTAGTTATATCAGACTTGGGTTATGTTAATTTAAATATTTGATGCCATTTATTTCTCGACATTATTAATATTCTTTTGAATGCTAGTCATAATCTAATTGTATAATTGCATAAATTATTCCTTTGATATATATAACCCATAAACCACCTAAAGTTTTTGTAAAAATCTCTTTCTATTGGTAGTTTTTCAAGACTTTGAACCATTTATCTCAGTTTTAAGTGCAGCCTTTGGATATGAACATTTAGTCATGAATTGTATCTATTATTGTTAGCAGCAAATTGAACAATGCTGAGTCTTTATGTTTGACTCATCTTATTTTCCTACTCAGTATATATTTCTCTTCCAATTCTGCTGTCAAAAACTCTACAAATGTCAAGGTTGAGTTCATTGTGAGTTGTATGGAAACTTCTAGGAATTTTCAGAAATTATTCTTATGCCTCTAAATACATTGGGAAGCTTCATATAATTTTCAAACTGAAGAATATTTTGTTGTTGATTGCTTTTTTTCAAATTTTCCTTTAATTTTAAGGATTGTTAGATCTACATAAAATTGAAGGAAGATTTTCATGTACAAGAGTCTATTTCATTTGAATCCATTAATTGTTGATAACTTGTCAGTCATTTTTTGTTATTTTGTAGAAATATCTAGGAATAAATTGAAGATGTCTGCATGCTTTGTTAAATAACAACCTTAAAATTGACATTAGATACAACAAAATTATCTACTAAA
This sequence comes from Apodemus sylvaticus, assembly GCF_947179515.1. Taxonomy (NCBI): domain Eukaryota; kingdom Metazoa; phylum Chordata; class Mammalia; order Rodentia; family Muridae; genus Apodemus; species Apodemus sylvaticus. Next base: position 30,720,493 of record NC_067486.1, on the reverse strand, counting down.
TTTGAGCCTTTTCTCTTTCTCTCATTCTTTTTTAAGATTCTAATATAACTGTGTTACTCCTTTATTTTTACTTTTTTCCAAAAATACTCTCATATACCCCATCCTGCTCTCTTTCAAATCATGAAATTTTTTATTTGATTGTTAGTACATATACATATTGAATCTCTGTCCATATATATGTGTATATATATATATGTGTGTGTGTGTATGTGTATACATACATACATATATATATGTGTGTGTGTATGTGTGTGTGTGTGTGTGTGTGTGTGTAATAGTATACCTATAAATATATATCTACTCAGTTTATATAATGTTATTCATATATATATGTTTTCAGGGTGATAACCTGGCCCTGGAAAACAAATTTATTTGCTCTTCTCTAGTAAAAACTACCTCTGTTCCCAGCTTTTCTCAGTACTGAATAGATCTTTGGGTAGTTTTGAAGACTTATGGAATCCTTGTCCACTTTTATAGTCCATTGGTTTTTATCTTTGTTCAACTTTCATTTGGGAAGGCTTATTAGTCATATTTTGTGTGTGCAGCAGTATCTTGTTTCAACTTGCATTTTGCATCAGTAGTATATTCATATCTACATCATTTTGGTTAGATAATTTAACAAATTTTTTCAATGAACTGATGATATCTCACGTTAGGGATATTCCTATATACTCACCATCCACATTCATATTATTTAAGATAAAGCTCCCCTTCACATATTTAATTATATTTATGAAGAGTACATCATTCAGTAGTTCTACTTATTTAAGGGTTCTAGTTAGAATCTACATAAAAATTTAGTCATATTTGAAGACATTCTTAATTGAATTAGGGTTATCATAACTAATTCACAATTTTTATATGTTACCTGGTTTACTGTAACTCAGATATATATATATATATATATATATATATATATATATATTTACAAGTCACCAGATATTTGTTAGTCCCATATTTCTTTTTGTGTTCATTTTCTTAAATCTATGACCTATTTAAATATTAAACAACTTTTCTAAGCATCTCAATCTAGAAAAGTCCCAGATAATGAAGTCACACAAAAAAATCAGTTCTAGATTCTAGAATATTCAAAAATATGAATGTTTAGACTTTACAAAGGCATGCTAAGTTAGAAACTCTGATTGAATGTATGAACTAGAACATTAGCTTTAAATGTTTCTAGTATTACAGAATGTATTTTGTTATAATCCTTATAAGCTCATTTCCTATTGTATTAATTTAGTTTATTTACTAAAGACATTTTAATATTTCTTAGTCTCTTCTAAAAATTATTTCACTATGAAAAGACCCTAAATTCTGACTTAAATATTTCTTGTTAATGAATATCATCAATTGAATTGGATTCCTCTGAAGTAAATATATTGATCTCATACCAGCTACCTCAGAAAATGCAACAGGTTTATTAAAAGGATATAAAATGAGTCCTGAGGATAATGGTTATTCTTCATATAAAGGTTGAAAATTTGAACAGACACTGAAGGAAAAATATGAATGCACACAACAAAGAGATTGGCAAATATCAATTGTGATGCATATACAAAGAATGCTAATGTTTCTTGCAAGAGCAATTAATATCGAAAAGGGTAGAGTTTGAACTATCGTCATAAGTAGTGACTTTCAGTCATTTTACTGACAGTTCAGACTTCCAGTCTTCTGGGACAGAACAAAATAATTCTTTAGAAAGAAACAGAGTTTTCAAAATAATTTTAATAGAATTTCCAAAGAAGTATTTATACTATACATTACATCTATAAAGCTACCTATATAAATAATTTGCTGACATAAAATATATATTTAAGTTGCTTACTGTATCTATACTGAACATTCTTAAATTGTTTGACTGGTTGGGAAATTACATCAGACATGATTAAAATACAATGATATAATTACAGGAATTTATGAATATGTAGAAGTATTCCAAATTTTCTATAAAGTCTACAGAATGTTAGTGGTGATTGGATTTAGCAATGAAAAAGTAATTATGTGTAGTTCCTGCTTATGCTTCTGTAATGAAGCAAATGAGAACAGGTCAGCTAGTGTTATGAAACAACTCAAACATTAATATTTAACATACTTTGCAAATGTTTTCTTATATTGACATCTGTCCAGGTGATTGATTTCTTTATTTTTACATTTATTTATTTAATAGTTACATTTATCAATTTCTTAATGCTAGAGAACAGATGGATCCTGGAGTAGACTTTATGACTACAACTTAGCTTACCCAGCATAATCACAACAACATAGTAAATATTTTTTGTTATATCTAGAGGTCAGTGAAGTCCTCTTCTCTCATCAAAGAAATTTCTTTTGTGAACAGCTGAGACCATTATGGAAAACCACACCTAATCAATATGCAGAGGTATAGATTCCAGTCCTCCTGGATGTATCTGAAAAACAACTCTGAATCTAAGACTCAGAATACACTGTGGAAGGGAACACAAGAAAATTGTATATACCAGAGCGTTTGCTGTGAGATTATATCACCTCATAATATCATAAGCTAAATGAATAAATCTCACCAGCAGGGCAGGATGAATATGAGTCAAGCAAAGACAACAATAGTCATGATGAAAGCAGATGGAAAAAAGGTCAGTATGTCTATACCTACACAAAAATTAGACGCAAGGGAATGCTGAGAATGGTAGGAACATTGTCTCTTAATGCAGATATGCTAATTGGTTTCTCAATACAGTGTGTATTTAAACGAAAGTATATATGTGCTTATACATACACAAATACACATACATATATGTCTGTAACAACAGTTAATATAAAAAGAGACCTTGAATTCAAAGAGAAAGAGAAGTGCTATATGGCAGGGTATGAATGAAGGAAAAGAGGAAAGGTTTATGATGAACTTGTAATCTCAAAATGAAAGAAAGCAATTTAAAAAATTAAAAAGCCTTCAGGTCACATGCAAAAACTCCCTTAATAGTTAAGCTATCACTCTAAAGTAAAAATTATCTTGGCAAAATATGGATTTGATGTTTTTAATATTTGTAAGCAATGTACCTAAAAGATCTTTGGGTTGAGGAGGTCCAATTTATGCTTTGGAAGAAAAAAAATGCAATTGGCTGTCTAGTTCACATTCCATGCCAGACTCTTCCTTTACTCATCTGTACAACTGCCTATTTCACAAGTTTCCTGAAGCCTCAATTTTCCTCTGTATAAAAAAAGAATACATAATTTTGATGTATAACAGTGATGTTGTGTAGATTGCAGGAACCAAGGCTGAGAAATTTAAAATGATTCCTGTCAGATACTTAAATCCCTTTAAATAGAACCTATAAAATATTATTGATACTAGTGATACTTGGTATATGATTTCTCATAATAATTAAATATTTATCTGTCAATGTGTATGTGAAACAAGAATATGTGAGCTATCACTCTCTCTTTTTTCCTCAGAATGCTTTAATAATATGAATAGAAGACATTCAAAGGTACACTGAGATTGCTATACATTTATTTTATCATGTTATCTTGACCACATGAGAATATAGATAGTGTGACTTTTGCACTCCTTAAGCAGTGTATTTTGTACTTTTTCCCCTTCAAAGTCGCCCTTGGCACTCTGCTGAGACTGATCTCTCATCATAAAATACTTCAAGAGCAAAGGAGAAAGCACTGCAATTTGTTCTTGATACCTTAGGCACTTGAGAGACTCTCTGTGGAATGAAAGGATAAAATGTGAAATATTATCAGTTTCTACTGCATCCTTATTTTAATTCTATAGGATGTTTGTGTGAATACCTCAAGGCCTATCTAATGTACAAATAGCAATGTACATGCCATTTCTTTCTATTTTAATGTCACACGTAATATATAATATTACATGTAATGCATTTATATTATAGTTATCATAAATAATATATCATACATAATAATTTACCATATGTAATATATGTTATATTATATGTTGGATACTGTGTAATGTGCCTTCAAGTTTGTTTATGTACCCAGGAGCCTTGTTAGAAAATTTGAGAAATATTGGGGATTGATAAAAATGTATCATGCTTGATACTTATGCTAAATTAATAACATTAATGCATTATTATTATAACTGGTTGTTGAGATTAAATTTTTAATAATTATGTCAGGTGCTACTTTCAAGAATCCAACTAATATCAGGAAACCATCTTAAATATATATTCTCTATTTTAATGTACAAAACAAACAAGAACCACTGAGGGAACACCTTTGCACTCAGGATGCAAAGGGCTGGGGAGCAGTGGGTTAGACTGTATAAAAGACCAGGAAATACTGTATATGAGGACAACTGTTTATTGAACTAGAAAGGCTAGATTATATAGCTAGGATCAAGGGGAGACAAGGAGGAAAAGGACAAGGGAAAAGTTGTTGCAGTGTGTGTAACCCTATTAGATCGATTAACAGAAGGCTGGTCATAGGATATATGAACGGCTAGTTCTCCTGCAGTGAAACCGAAGCTTAACTGGCTTTAACATATATGTCCCATGTCTCTATGGAGATAAGCAGTCCCAAGCTTGAGTTGGGAAGGGAGCATTCCCACCCCTGCCATGCTTTCTGGGCAGCCCTCTACTGTCACTCATCTGGCTTGGGAGCCCACAAACCATGAAAAATAATTCATTTCATAGTTTTATATATCATGATATAGTACATCCAAAAGCACAATTGATACAGGTCATAGAAATACCGTTCTCATTTATGTAATATTTAAAATGTAGCTTTTCTTTATGTTCATTCAGGGGCATTTTCATTCAAATATTATAATACAAAGTGATATTAAAGCTATACTTTTTATTATATTAGTTAGTAATATACATAGATAAACAACTTAGCAATGATAAGGCAATATTCTTCTCTTAGGAAGTTAGAAATCTCACATGAAATAATACCATAGTTTAGAAAAGGAAAGAATATGAACCTTAGTGTCCAAAGAAGAACTCTATCAAAACTTCATAGTTTCGACGAAGGTTTGTTTCCATTTTATGTGACCATCTTGATCATGGCATGATTTCAAATTGATGATGAAGCTACCAAGTAACTAAGTAAGTCTCTGAGAGAGCATTCAGGGCACAGAAATTTCCTGATGCTGAGGAAACCCATTATGCAGTAAATCATCACTGTCAGATTTCCTGTTTCTAGAACCAACTTATCCATGTATAGGAGGATGTTTGTGGGTGTTATTCCAGAAAACATCATCAAGGAAGAGCCACCTGAATGAATATTGCTAACATCATCCCATGGGCTTTGGTTCTAGACTGAACATGAAAGGAAAAGGAGAAAACCAGGTGAGCACCTGCATTTCTCATCCCTAACTTCAGAACCATTTCCCTGTGAGGAGTCCCAGCTGCATGTTTCTGCTGCCATGAACTCCCCCATGTTCTCCTCAATAGGGGACTGAAGTTTTAAACAGTGAGCAAAAGCTATTCATCTTCCCCTAAGTCATTAAATTCTGTCTATGTATTTTGGATGTGAGAAAAAGATAACATGGATTTTATCTTTCACCTCGTTTGAATCTTTATTTTGTGAAAGGTCAGTTCTTACTTGGCTTCTGATGTTCATGTCCTTGGTGAAGAGTGGAAGTAGCTATAGCTTCTGGCAGCTCACGAGCTCAGCCTCCAAGACCAGTTCTGCTCTTTATTAGCTGTGTGTTATTTGGCGAGTCCTTTAGAACTTCTGGTGCCTAATTTCTTCCTTTATTAAGTGATTATAGCAATTTCAGGGTGTCCAGGATTGCTGTGAGGTCTCCAGTAGGCATTAAACATGGAATTGTATATGTGTATTAGGTATTTAGCCAATATTAAGATAGAAAATAATGGACAAATTTTCCTAGTAACACATTTTGGACTAATCTTTTAGTCACTATAATTCACAAAGTTCCTGGCCACTGCATTTTGGATGAGTATTTTCAATATGAATGAGGTTAAAAATGAAATACACGTAATATTCTAAAAACTCTACAAGTCAGCTTAAAAGCAGATAATTTGCAGTTGACCTCTTTGTATAAGCCTGAATGTTCTAAGTCTAAGCAAGAATGAGTTCAGTTGCATACAAACCTATGATCATGGTGCTTTGTTAAAATAAAATCAACCATTACAAAATATTATATGGCGGTAAATATATTATTAAAAATACAACTAAAATTTGAAATAAACTCCCTTTTCAAAGAACCCATTTGTCTCATGGTGCACTGCTCTCCATTCTAGCATTGTGTATCCTTGTCATGATATGTGTCACAGTTCATAGAATCTAGTTTCAAAACACTAACAATTGTGACAAAATGAACAGGAGCAATTTGGAGCAATGAATAAGCCCTTTGTCCATGCAATGGATACAGGGAGAGCAACAATACCAAGATATCAGATCAAAACTATGTTGTGCTCAAAGTTTATATTCATCGTGGGATTGAACATGGGATAATAGTTTGACAATGAAAGCTAATTAAATAATTTAGCTTTTAGAAACAACATCTTTATTTTTTTCAGATATCCTAGAAATTTATTTACCAAATGATATGGTGAATAGTACATGGCACTATACTATTTTAAGCACTTTACAATAATATTCACTTAATTATTTTTAAAAAATTATTTAGGTTTTGATAATTTAATATCATTACATTACTCCTTTGCTTTTCAGTCCTAAAACTTGCATATACATTTCCTTGTTCCGTTTATGCTCAATTTATGACCTATTTTTACTTAATTGTTGATGTACACACACACACATACCACATATACAAACATGGACACATACTTATTTCTAAACAAATAAGTATAATCTCTTCAGTCTATATAATGCTACTTGTATGTTTTCAGAGATGAACACTTAGTATTGAATAACGAAATGAAGTTCTTTTCCCTGCAGAAGCCTTTTCTCCGACTCTCAGCACTCCAGAGTTGTTGGCCATATGTTGTGTATGGTTGAGACTTTGTAGGTTTTATGGATGTAGCTTTTGATATTTCTTTCTTTTTTTTTCAATTGAAAATAGATTCTTCTCTCATATGATACATCCCAATAACAGTTTCCCCTACCTCCATTCCTCATAGCTCCCCCAAAATTTCTATCCCAGAGATCCATTCCGCCTATATTTCCTCTTCAGAAAAGAACTGGACTCAAAGAGAGGACTATGAGATAGGACAAAAGAAAACAACAGGAAAATCTTCATATCAAGCTGGAGAAGGCAATCCGAAAGAAAAGTCTCAAGAGCAGGCAAATGAGTCAGAAAAGCACAGGCTTCCTTCCACTGCTAGGGGACTCACAAGAACCAGCAAGATAACAGCCATAGCATATATGTTATGGCTCAGAGGCAGGCGGGCCACATTCTTGCAGCTTCGGTCTTTGTAAGCCCATGTGAGACTGCCTGAGTTTATTTAGTGTGCCATGTTCTCCTCATGTGTTTCACCCCATCTGACTACTAAAATCACACCCTCTTTCTTCTCCTGGGTTCCCCAGTCTCTGAAAGGACCTGTTGAAAACCTCCAATTTAATCTTGTTCTCAGTACATAATGTATGACTTAGGGTGTCTGCATCTGCTCCCATATAAGAAGGATGCCTCTCTGATAATGACCAACCAAGGTAACAATTATAGTATAGCAGAATATGATTTTAGCAGAGTTGTCAGGAACCATAATGGGACAATCTAATATACTAGCTATACTAGCAGATGATCATCCTGAAATACCTGCTTTGGATTATTATATAATCTACGCCAAGTGAGCCCCCATTCAGCAAGGCTGTGGGGGACTAATTTTAGGAAAGAATCCTGCTATTAATATGCTTTTCCTGTTGCTGTTATTATTATATATATAATAATAAGTAATAGCACACCCCTTTGGAGCAGATCTCTGCATATCCACGAAGATGTACTGCCCTATAGTGATGCTATGTAGACAAATAGATTACTTAAGTTTTAATGATGATCCTATAAGAATTCCTAAAATTATATCTGTGATTATTAAGCTCTTATATAATGGACTGCTGCTAGGTCCTTTTCTGATAGTCAAAACTGTAATGAGAACTCTGCCAGTCTCCCAAGTGTCACTAGTTAATTGCTCTTAGACAGCAATGAGACTTTCTCCTGCTCATAGTACATTCCAAGAGGTTGTAAAACAATTAACCAAAGGTCATAAAAAGGGAACTAATGATTTATTATAGGTGCTAGGACAGAAGATTAAATATTGACTGGGTTTATCTATGCAAAACTTCACTTATAACTTAGTTATGGTTTCAAACTTTCAATGAACTTGTGAAATACATAGTGATAGATGCATAGCTAGATAATTACTCCTAATGCATATGCATGTAAACATTCTCTGTTATAAACTTCTATTTCAATTTATGACTTGGTAGTTTGAGTGAACTTGTGATGAACTTTGTAACATGTGATCATGTATTCTGAAAGATATATCAGTACTGAAGACAAAACAGAGAAACTTTCTTCTTTCCCTTTCAATCTTCCTCTCTCTCTTTTCTCTCTAGCACACACTTTTCCTCTTTCTCTCTCACACTCTCTCTCACTTTTTACCTTTCCCCACTTAGAAGAATTTTTCCTTTTCTCCACTTAGGATCTTTCTGCTTTTCCCTTTAGATAGCTCTCATGGGAAACTCTTTACAACTTAGATATAAACTCATGAACCACTTCTTTAAGTGTCCCATTCTTCTCCCCGTGACTTCTGACTAGCAGGCTGAAAGTTAGAGCCCAGCAGTTCCTGCTGAGATAGAACAAAGACCACAGGGCTTAATCCTCTGCTGTTAGGCTACAGATGTTAATCACCTAAGCTAGGAGTCATTCACCCTCAAAAAAAGAGCAAAAAAGTTTCTAGGACATTTTAGAGCCAGAAAAGGGGAAATCATTTGAAATGTAAATAAATAATATACCGAATTAAAAAAAAAGATGTTATCATCAGTCTTTCAGTACAGTTAGAGAGGTAGAAACCCCTGAAATCCTCAGACTTCAAAGCCATCAGCATCAAGAGCCTACTCTGTGACTTTATCACTACCTTCTCTGGGACTGGAGCCTCCCTGCCCTTAGCACAGAATATCAGTAGGAATCACTTTATGTCTTTGTTGTTGTTGTTGTTGTTGTTGTTGTTGTTGCTGCTGCTGCTGTGTTGTTTTGTTTTTCAGTTGTGTTTTTTTTCTTTTTTTTTATTCGATATATTTTTTATGTACATTTCAAATGATTTCCCCTTTTCTTTTTTTTCTTTTTTTTTAATTTTTTTATTCGATATAATTTATTTACATTTCAAGTGATTTCCCCTTTTCTAGCCCCCCCCCACTCCCCTAAAGTCCCTCAAGCCCCCTTCTCTCCCCCTGTCCTCCCACCCACCCCTTCCCAATTCCCCATTCTGGTTTTGCCAAATACTGCTTCACTGAGTCTTTCCAGAATAGGGGGTCACTCTTCCTTTCTTCTTGTCCCTCATTTGATGTGTGGATTATGTTTTGAGTATTCCAGTTTTCTAGGTTACTATCCACTAATTAGTGAGTGCATACCATGATTCACCTTTTGAGTCAGGGTTACCTCACTTACTATGATGTTCTCTAGCTCCATCCATTTGCCTAAGAATTTCATGAATTCATTGTTTGTAATGGCTGAATAGTACTCCATTGTGTATATATACCATATTTTTTTGCATCCACTCTTCTGTTGAGGGATACCTGGGTTCTTTCCAGCATCTGGCAATTATAAATAGGGCTCCTACAGCTGATAAACAACTTCAGCAAAGTGGCAGGTTATAAAATCAACACAAGCAAATCAGTGGCCTTCCTATACTCAAAGGATAAGCAGGCTGAGAAAGAAATTAGGGAAATGACCCCCTTCACAATAGCCACAAACAGTATAAAGTATCTTGGGGTGACTCTTACCAAACATGTGAAAGATCTGTATGACAAGAACTTCAAGACTCTGAAGAAGGAAATGGAAGAAGACCTCAAAAAATGGGAAAACCTCCTATGCTCATGGATCGGTAGAATCAATATAGTTAAAATGGCCATTTTGCCAAAAGCAATATACAGATTCAATGCAATACCCATCAAAATCCCAACTCAATTCTTCACAGAGTTAGAAAGAGCAATTATCAAATTCATCTGGAACAACAAAAAACCCAGGATAGCTAAAACTATTCTCAGCAACAAAAGAAAATCTGGGGGAATCAGTATCCCTGACCTCAAGCAATACTACAGAGCAATAGTGTTAAAAACTGCATGGTATTGGTACAGTGACAGGCAGAAGGATCAATGGAAAAGGATTGAAGATCCAGAAATGAACCCACACACCTATGGCCACTTGATCCTCGACAAAGAGGCTAAAAACATCCAATGGAAAAAAGATAGCCTTTTCAACAAATGGTGCTGGTTCAACTGGAGGTCAGCATGCAGAAGAATGCGAATTGATCCATCCTTGTCTCCTTGAACTAAGCTCAAATCCAAATGGATCGAGGACCTCAACATAAAGCCAGACACTCTGAAGCTAATAGAAAAGAAACTGGGGAAGATCCTTGAGGACATCGGTACAGGGAGAAAGTTTCTGAACAGAACACCAATAGCATATGCTCTAAGATCAAGAATTGACAAATGGGACCTCATAAAATTACAAAGTTTCTGTAAGCCAAAGGACACCATCAAGAGGACAAATTGGCAACCAACAAATTGGGAAAAGTTCTTCACCAATCCTACATCAGATAGAGGGCTAATATCCAATATATATAAAGAACTCAAGAAGTTAGACTCCAGAAAACCAAACAACCCTATTAAAAAATGGGATGCAGAGTTAAACAAAGAATTCTCACCTGAAGAACTTCAGATGGTGGAGAAGCATCTTAAAAAATGCTCAACTTCATTAGTCATTAGGGAAATGCAAATCAAAACAACTCTGAGATTTCACCTTACACCAGTCAGAATGGCTAAGATTAAAAATTCAGGAGACAGCAGGTGTTGGAGAGGGTGTGGAGAAAGAGGAACACTCCTCCACTGCTGGTGGGGTTGCAAATTGGTACAACCACTCTGGAAATCAGTCTGGCGGTTCCTCTGAAAACTGGGCACCTCACTAACAGAAGATCCTGCTATACCACTCCTGGGCATATACCCAGAGGATTCCCCACCATGTAATAAGGATACATGCTCTACTATGTTCATACCAGCCCTATTTATAATTGCCAGATGCTGGAAAGAACCCAGGTATCCCTCAACAGAAGAGTGGATGCAAAAAAAAAATGTGTTTTATTCTAATCCAAGTGTCTGGCCTGTTCACTCTGTTTCTTGGCTGGAGTGCAGAGCTCCCTCTCCTGGATTGGGCCTCAAGTTAAGGCAAGCATTAGTTGATTGGTTTGCCACTCTCACAAGTTCCTTGGCACCATTGTCCTAGCACTCCCTGCAGACAGGACCTATTATAGATGAAAGATTTTGTGGTGGGTTGGTGTTCAGGTTTCTCTCTCCATAGCCTGCAGAGTTCCTGCTAGTGCCAAAGAGATTAGAACATAGGAGTGAAGACTCCAAGTCTCTTTATGCTAAATGAATTGTGTCGAAGTTGTCTTCGGAAATGGTGTTCTGTCAGTTTTTAAAGAAGTTCCTCAACTGCAGAACAAATTAAAAATTGGGGTACAATGCAGTATTGCTCAGTAGTTAAGAAAAAGTGCATCATAAATTTTTTAGGCAAATTGGATCCAATTAGAAAAGAAAATAATCCAGAGCCAGAAAGCCAAACACAGCACATATTTACTTATAAGTCGATAATAACTGTTAAGAAAATGATAATAAATTTATAGTCCACACAGCCAAGATTAGTTAAATAGGGCAAATACAGAGGGGACTCATGGGTCTCCATGAGAAGTAGAAATAGAATAGATTCTGTGGGATGACTAGGGGTGGGTAGGGAGTGGAGGGTTCAGGTAAGGATATTTGAGGACAGAATTCAGGGAGAGACTGCTATTATTGAATGGGACACTTCATAGGCACTGTAGAAAATCTAGTACATTCAAGGAAACTTCGTAGAATTTATGCTGGTAACCTTGGTAAAAAAAACACTAATGGAGGATATGGTATCTGAACTGGCCATCTTTTAAAGGCAGACACACAGCGATTTATGTATATTATCTCTATTAGGGAGCTTTTACTATGATTTCTTATGACTTTTCAGAAATCTCTCATGTTATTTTACCTTACTCTATCTTCTTCTGTGCTTTTATCTACTGCTTCAATTCTTGAGTAAAGAAACCTACTTACTAATTTCTCACCACCGTGTCCCATGTACCTTATCATGCCCTTGTTTGTTGAACACAAACACACACACACACACACACACACACACACACACACACACAGAGAGAGAGAGAGAGAGAGAGAGAGAGAGAGAGAGAGAGAAGTAGAGAGACAGAGACAGAGACAGAGAGACAGAGAGAGACTAGAATTGGTCAAATGATGACCAAGAAGAAGGAAGGAGAGGCCCCTGGTCCTGGATAGGCTCAGTGCAGCATGTAGGGGAATTCTAGGACAGGGAAGCAGGTAGAGGTTGATTGGGGAACAGGGGGAGGGAGGAGGGCTTATGGAACTTTCAGGGAGGGAGCAGCCAGGGAATGGGAAATTATTTGATATGTAAATAGGGAATATATCAAATGTAAATAAAGATAAAAAGAAATTAAGATCTTTAGGGTATTACCAATTCAATGACAGATAATTTTAAACAACACATAATACATTTTTTCGAATGTAGAGAGACTATTCAACAATTACAAAACATAAGCATGATATTTACATTTCTGTATTAAAATTCTGGGTTCTTTAAGCTCAGCGATATAAAACAAAGCCTAGGAAATAAAAAATTTAAGGTTTTAGAAGCACAGAACGTCACTATTGTGATAGAATGGCTACCAAAGGTCACAAAGACAACTAGGGATGCTGCAAAGCAGACCCTGTTGATAAGCATCACAAGTGGTAGTAATATGTTTTTTTGATTTTTAGAAATAACTCCTAAACATCAAACAATTTTGTTCAGATCACTGATTATTTACTTGTATTAGGTGTAAAACCTGTTCTGTAAGTGATATATTATTTCAAGGTTATTAACAATTGGATAACGATTACAGACAAGGCGTTTACAAATTAACTATGCATAATCATACCACCTGTCATAGCATGATAAGAATTCCAAAGAAAAATTTTATTTATACAGAGAAATACAATATGGTATGATAATTAGAAAAGGTAACATTTTGGATATATTTGTTTATGTTCAAATGATGTAATGTCCTTAGATAACCTAGATTAAGTAGATTTAAAATAAAAAGGAATCATAAATCCTTTTTGTAATAATAAAAGCTGTTCATTTGCAAACTAAAAATAACCAAGTGCCCCTTATACACTTCACATGAACTTTAAAAGAGAGTGAAATTCAAAACAATCTTTTTCATGCAATTAGTTTAAAAATCCTTCTTTAAATTACCTCATGTCAATTTTAAACTAAAATTAAGTTAGAAGCCGTAGGAAGATATAACATTGCCATAGTAACCCAGACTTGAAAACTGAAAACTTTGGCTTGGAAAAATTTAATTTCTCTAAAAGAATAAAAAAAATGAAAAGCAAAGAAAATATTTCCCTAAGGTTATGTAATGTTCGTACCATTATCACTAGATCACTTGTAAGGAGTTTGTGAGCATCATATTTCCTAACATTTATTTATTATATGTCAAATTCTTGAAAGATGTTCAGCATACAGGTACTTGGCCTTCAAAATAACATTTTTCTGATGCTGAAACAAATACACTTTTAAACATTCTTATAATATAGCACTCATTATAGAGGGAGAAATATCACATTTGACCTTTAAATCTTACATTAAAAGTAAGAGAGAGAGAGCTTGCATATAGCTCAGTGTAAAAATGCTATCTCTTGCATTGGTTTAACCAACAATTTGATAAAGAACATGACATAAATATAGCATAATAGAAGCAGGTAGGTCAAAAGTTTAAGGAAATTCTACCCTACATATGAACCTTGAGGTCAGCCTAGACTATATCTGGCCTCATTGCTACCTTCTTCCAAAAAAAAAAAAAGAGGGAAAAAAGACAAATAACTATGTATCCAGCCAGAGCTCTTCTGTATCTCTTTTTCTTTTTACATACATGTGGCAACTCTGTATAGTTATTATACTTTCCACAACTACAATTAATGACATTAATTGATTATAAATGATCAACCAATAATTGTTTGATAATAATCAGGATATTGATAACTAGTGATTCTAACAGATAATCATTAATTCGTGATTCTACTTTTCACAATTCCCATTAATGAAAGTAATTTTTTTCAAATAGTCAATTAAGGATTATTATTCATCAATTTTTAAAACTTTTGATCTTTCATGATGTCATTTCTTTTAAAAACTTTTAAAACAGAGCTTCTCTGTCTCTTTTGAGTCTAATTATAAATTCTTATCTTTTTAATTATCATATGAAAGGTAAATTCTCAGAATAATCAAATTTCTTTCCATTGTGGAGTCTCCACATCCTCTAATATTGTTTCCTCATCCTGATAGCCACCATAAACAATTTAGTCAGGATTATGAATGAGTTAATCGTCTTAAAGCATTTTCATTACAACATGTTAAAGTTCAGATAACTTTTCCTATTTGCAATAAATACAGCTGATCAACAATATTAGTCAATCTTAACTGGTGACCATTAATTATTAATTATTCATGCTTAGTTATAATCCAGTGTTTTTCAGATTAAATTCTATTATTTAAAGTTCTTCTTTACTTTTTTATTATAATTTTTATTATATTCAAAATAATATATATATTTTCATAACAATCATAAAGAGTAGACATGTTATTAAATGAACACAAAAATATAAAGTCTTTTTGTTTATTTTGTTTTTAGTACAGCTTAAAACCTTGACTCTTACTGTGATAGAAACCCTAAATAAGAATAATTTTTAGACACTGGAGTTCATTTTAATAAGGTTGTATTCCAATGTCCCTCACATCACCCAAGGATTTTATGCCCATAGTAGGTAAGCTAAGAGTTGACAGTTCTGCTACATCAAGGAATGAATTGTAGGCACAATTATTTGAATACAAATTTCCTGCTATGGTCAAAGCTATTTGACTTGAGTGATTGTCATCATTCTCAGCCCACAGAGAACAGGTTACATTCATTTAAGAAATGGTGTGCATATTAAGATGCTCTATCCATTAGGCATTCATGAACTGTTTCAATGAACAATGGTTCTGCTTGGAGGGTGACACAGATATTAGGTAAGGGTAAGATTCTTGTTCATTGATTGCGATGATTTTGAAAAGCATTTATCCTAGCAAAAGAGTAACTTATATGGTCATCTACTCCAAAAGTGACACAATAATTATAAATATCAAGCAAAATATTCGGTATCATTCTTTGTTGCTCTCTTACAAGCTACCTCACAAATTAATTGTCTATGTTTATTTTGGCTGTATAAATAATTTTGAAATATGTAAGCTGTTCTAAAAACCATAGTATACTGTAAAAACATCAAATAAACAATCCTACTTATAGCGAGACTGAGATAAGATAAGCACGATTTCAAGACCATTATGTGGTACACAGCAAGATACTGCAATATACAAACAAGCAGAAAATGTATATGGATTGTACAATATTGGTCATATTTCTCCAATTACCAAATAAGAGAGACGACTGGGTGACAGCCAACTAATTTCTAATGCTTCATCTTTTTGAATTTTAATCGATTAGGATATGTTGGTAATATTAATTTTCATATTAAGAGATATTAAGGAAAAGAGATTATTACTTCCTGTTATTTTTGTTGTTAGAAGTAGAATTTTGTTTGTGTGGGTTTGTTGAAAGTTTACTTTCTTAATTTTTCTACAGAGTAGTTTCCCTCCTTGTGTTGGTGTTTTCCATCTATTATCCTTTGTAGAACTGGATTTGTGGAAAGATACTGTGTAAATTTGGTTTTGTCATGGAATATCATGTCTGTTCCATCTATGGTAATACAGGACTTTAAGAAGGACATAAATAACTCCTTTAAAGGAATAAAAGAGAACACAGGTAAACAGCTAGAAGCCCTTAAAGAGGAAACACAAAAATCCTTTAAAGAATTTTAAAAAACACACTCAAACTGGTGAAGGAAATGAACAAAACCATCCATGACCTAAAAATCTAACTAGAAACAATAAAAAAATCTGAAAGTAAGACAACCCTGGAGCTAGAAAAACTAGGAAAGAGATCAGGAGTCATCACCAACAGAATACAAGAGATAGAAGACAGAAGCCCAGGTGCTGAAGATACCATAGAAAACATTGACATGACAGTTAAAGAAAACACAAAATATAAAAAGCTCCTAACCAGAAACATCCAGGAAATCCAGAACACAATGAGAAGACCAAACCTAAGGATTATAGGTGTAGAAGAGAGTGAAGATTTCCAACTTTAAGGGCCAGTACATATCTTCAACAAAATTATGACGAAAACTCCCCTAACCTAAAGAAAGTGATGCCCATAAACATACAAGAAACCCACAGAATTCCAAATAGACTGGACCAGAAAAGAATTTCCTCCTGTCACATAGCAATCAAAACACCAAAAGCACTAAACAATGAAAGAATATTAAAAGCAGTAAGGGAAAATGTCAAGTAACTTATAAAGGTAGACCTATCAGAATTACACCAGACTTCTCACCAGAGACTATGAAAGCTAGATGATCCTGGGCAGATGTCATACAGACCCTAAGAGAAAACAAATGCCAGCCCAGGTTAATTACTTTACCCAGCAATGTTCTTCTTTTCTAGGCACATATATTTATTGTACACAACTGATGTGTATCATGAAGACATTTTTTGGGGGTTATCATGTAGTTTTGGTCATAGTCACCACCCAATCTTCCTTTTCTTGGCCCTCTTTCTCCATGCCCTTATATTCTTGATGGCAGCATTATTGTTACTTGATGCTACTTTATTTAAAATATGTGAATAATTGCTGTCTTCAAAACCTAGTTTTGGCATATAAAGGATCCTTAATGCCCACAGTCACATTCACGTCACAACGTAACATTTACTTAGAAGGAGATTTTAGAGATTTTTAGAGAAACAATGTCCTTTAACTGTCTCTCACCATCTCTGACAGTCCTACCCAGTTCTTGCTCTTATATATAATACTCAGCAATAGCTTATAAACAACCATCTCCTAGCTCAGCTTGAGTTATACAAGTAAGCAATAAGAAACATTCACATCCTTGAGTATTGACATAGAACACTTTAATACAATTTCAGACTTGTGAGCTCTTATTTTATTCTAAAAATCTTTCAGTGTGTTTTAAAGGCAATCTGAGAAAATAATAAATATCTAGAATAGATTTATTTTATATATCAGTATCACTGTTAAGCTTATGCTATTCTTTTATCAAACAATGGCAATTAAGTTGAATCATTTCAGTTTCTCTAATTTTATATTCACAGTGTCAATAGGTTCTACAAGTGACATTATTATATTTTTATCTTTTACTACTCCGTATTCATTTGCAATGGATGCTACTTTTTCTTCTGCACTGTTTTCCCTTAATTATTTATAGAATAAAAACATTTTCTTTTATTATAGATAAGTTTATTGTAAGTGTAGAAATAACATTAAAAATAAAAATCAAAACTAATTTCACCACAAGAAATAATTCAGTTATTACTTATATTTATTTAAAATATAAAATAATTTATAATTTATTTTAGGAAGTATTCAAAGTTTGTTTCTTAGTCAGGAGAATTTTGCATCATTATTCCAATTCATCTACTTAAAATTATAATTATTTAAGGCAGTTTAAAACCACAGAGACCTACTAATTAACTATTATTCTATAAGTTCATCTCCAATATATATATATATATTGTATTTCTACATATTTTATATATAGTTGAATTTGTTTTATTAAATTGAGTAAATAAGTCTTTGAGAACATCTAAGTCTTAACCTAATTTTGCTATGCCTATGAATGCAAAGCAATGAATGACTTGAGAAAACTTCAAATGCTATACTCAAAAGAGGTTTTTCTCGATGAACTTTTGTATCCATAGTAATTCATAAGAAATATTGATAGCCTAGATATTTTGTTTGATACTTGTTTTTAAAAATGTATGTTATACATGTTTCTAGAAGGTTCTAAGTGTTTGCTTTAGTTTGAGCGTTAACATTTTATTGACAGATCCATGCTCTTGATTTGGATATTTGAGGCAAACATATTAATTCAGTGTTTGAAATATTTAATAACTGATTGTCACTCTAAGTTATGCCTTTAACATACCTCAAAACATTCCTATTGAAAAATAATATCTTAGCCTTACTTTGGGTAAAATAGTTCAAGCTTCTAACATGGCCATGAAGGAAACAGACCTTACTGGAGATTGCTAAAGTTTATTGAGGCTGATTATGACTCAATAGATCTAATACTTGAAGTATACAGAAAGAACAAACGTTTCGATTATCAAAACCTACATAAGGGTCAAGCAGGTCACATATATCTTTGGCTGACAGTACTTCCCATGAAGCTATGGACTATCTGACCCAATTTCCAGTACCTTGCTTAGGAAACCCTTTCCCTCTGGCTTTTGTCCAGTGTATCCCAAGTGACTCTCAAAACAATGTAAGTTGTTACTGTTGCCCTTATTTTCCTCTAACAGATTGAAAGTAAGTTTATGGTTGAAGACACCACACGATAAGAGGAAAAAAAAGCATCAGATGATTCAAGTTAGATCTAACCTGAAAGCCTCTTTCCTGGGATCTACCTTCCAAAGTATCAAAACGCTTTATGTAAGCAGCTTGAGAAGCCATAAATAATCTTTCTAGCTGTGAGTCCTATGAAGTACATTGGTGACCAGCATTACAAGATAACCCTAAAGTTGCAAAAGTTATGGCCAAGAGTTTTCTCATTGGATTTCAGACTCACTAATCAGGAAGAGAATTATGCTTGGCACTGGAAACCTAGCCAACTTTCCAGAGCTAGTGAGATCATAGATCATGGACGATAAGTTACTACCGCCCCTTTACAAAACCAAAATAATTCCTCACTACATTCAAAAAAGTATTCTTGCAGTGAAACCCTTACAGAAAACTGCAACGGGGTATAATGCAGACATAAAAAGATCCCAGGGAGCCAGTCCCAGTGGATATATCTTTAAGATAACCCCTGTACCTAAAGCTCAGATGTCATTGAGGAAGAGAGTGAGGAAATATTATAAGAGCCAGAGGATCAGAAAGTGTCCTGTGAGAGACTGTGCCTTTTAAAAAATGGCTAAAGGTACATGACTAGAACAATGAAAGCAGCAATAGATAACGTTTACAAGGGAAAAGCATCACAAAGCCCTATTGTTCAATGATTAAGTGCAGGCAAAAAGATGACAGCTGAGAGAGCATGTCACAAATATCTCCTTACTAGTTAGCCAGTACAAAGTATTCAGGCTTAAAACCATGTACACACAATACCAAAACAGACTCAGAAGTTTATCTTAATTGTTATATACAAACCCCAAAGAACTATATTATTTATATATATATGTGTATTAATATATTATATATAATTTAATATATAATTAATATTATATATGATAAATATGTACACATATATATGTACACATATATATGTATGTATATGTACATGTGTACATATTTATGTACATATGTATATATATACACATATATGAAAGTGAAAGAGACTCAGCAGTTTGTCTTATGTATTCATATATAAACATATATATGCTACACCAATGTATTGTATAATGTATATTTATTATATATTTAATATATTTTATATGTACATATATTTATGTGGCATATTGCAGTGTGTAAATGTCTATGTGTTGTGTTTATATGCAGCATTTATTAAAATGAAGTCATTAATTGAGATGGAGATTGGAATAACATGCAAGAGCTTGTATTTTAGCTAAAATCTGTTAAATATGAAAGATTACCTTAAAGAAGAAAAGTTTGGAAGCAAAAATTCTTTAAGAAAAAACTAAAAGGAAAACCCTCTCTTCAGTCCTCCCCTCAATGAACTCTTTGCCAGAGACTGTTCTCAAAAACTCATAGACTCTTGAAGTGTTTTTAAAAAAGCAAATGCTTTTTAAAGTGGCTTTTTTTATGTGCCTGAATACAAACTATGCAGATGATACAGTGAATAAGACTTCCAGGGGATGTGGTCCTGTGAAGTCAAGGGCTCCTCACTGCTGTTTTCTTAAGAGTTCTGACATGACACCTTGTGAAATGGACCTGAAAGCCAGAAATAGTGAAGTAGAAATTTTAGATAATGACATTTTTAGCAGATTTTAAGTTGGTAGTAAGTACTCTTTGCAAGTGTTCTACATTTATTTATTTAATAAATAATGGAAAATTTACTGCTTTCTTTTGCCTGAGAAAAGAAAATCTTAGATTTTTCAATACTAGTGACTACTTGGAATTCTGCAATTATTTGATATAATGTGAAGTTTCATTGCGTGTGGAATATGACTTCTAGTTATTTTTATGATGTGTGATTTTAGTGCTCATACATGCCATAACAAATGTGGATGCCAAAGAACAATTGGTGAAACCTGGTTCTCTCCTTTCACCACAAAGGTTTTACAGATCAAGTTGAGACACCAGATTTAGAATCAAAGATTTTACCCAATAAGCAACCTTATTAGCTTACATATTATTTTTCCTATAATTGTAATGAATAAACATGCATTTAATGCTTTTTGAGAGTATTCAACTTCTGTCACATCTCATATATTTTCATTTTGTTTCTGTTACCATGACAAGTATCCAAACAAAAAGTATTTCTAACTTCATTTGGCTTCAAATTCCAGGTCACACTGTCCATTGTTTCAGACATTCCAAGAAATAATTAAAATAGTATCAGTTGACAAGATCAAGAAGATATATGAATCCTGTCTTGCCTTCGTGGTTGTTTTCAATTATTGTTCTGTCTCTTACGTTGTTATGGACAATCTGTCTAGAGAATGATGCCATCTACAATTGTCTTAATCTTTCTACATGAAGTAAGAATCCAGATAATGCCACATGATCATGTTCCCAGGGTAACCAGATTTGGGAAAGAAAGCCTCAACCTTAATGAGACACTCATCCCTGGTGATTTTTGATTGTACTGAGTTGACATTGTTAACAAAAACTAATCAGGATAGCATATAAATTTATATTTATAAATGATTATTAACCAATGTTTTTAAACATTTTAAAAAGTAGAAAAATACTTCATCCTGATTAAATAACATGGTGAGTTTATTTTTTTTAATGCTTGTGTTTATTTTCATTACTCTCTTGATCAAAGCTGGAGAAATATTTATAACCCCAAATATTGTAATTTATTTAGAATAATCGAACAAAAGGTTTGCATTATGTAACTTCTCATTGAAAACTTTTATACAACAATGCTAGAAGCGATCTATAAGTTAACATAACAATTAAATGGCTTCCTATAAAATAAAACTTATAATACAATAGTTATTTGTTATTATTAGTGTGTGAAGACTTTCAGAGTATCAACTACATATATTTAACTGTCAAAGAAATTTCCGAAATATAATTACACATTTTAATAAGATTTTGTGATAGTTCATCTCTCAATTTCGTTATATAATTGTTGGGTGTAAGACCCAGAGGGGCTGAGGTATATATTTAACATAACAAAATGACCTGGCCTCCATGTTTTTCCAGTATCCCCCAGTCTTTATCTATTACAAGGTAGGGCTAGGACATTCCTCCCTCTAAGCAGGACTTTCCACCATCCCCTCGCCCAATAGGTACACACACACACACACGTGTGTGTGATATATATGAACTATATCTGTATTTATATCTATCTGTATATACATATATACAGATAGATTTCTTCTGAAATTTGATTATTTATTTTAATAAAATTTTGTGATCATTTATTTAACTACATAATCATCGTGTTTTCTACCCAACATACATACATATCTCTCCTCTCGCACATGTTCCTTCTCTTTTTCTTCCCCCCTCTCTCCTGTTTTTCTCCTTGGTGAATTCCCTGGACTCATTCCTTGGGATCTATGAATCTGCTCTAGAGTTGCCCCAATAAACCTGCCTTTATATATTTTATTCTGGTTTGATTGGACTCATTTCAAAGGCAGAGTCATTTATCAATAATCTCTGGAATTTCTAAAATAAAAACATCAGCCAAGAAATGGAAAAAAGAATTATAAATAGGATATATATATATATATATTTACTATTTTACTGTATATATATATATATATATATATATATATATATATATACACACACATACAAATTAGGAACATATTCATTTTAATTATAGCTGATAGTTAAGGATTGGCATTGACATGACCCAAATCTATGTTAAAGTTATAGCCATGCTATGGAGAAATAAAGAAATCCAACAGTAATTAAAACTTTTTAAAATAACTTTGCTTTCCTCTTGCCTTTACTTTCAAATGTAATATTACAACAGATGCCTTCCTTTTTTGAAAATAGTTTTTGCTCAATTAATATGTTTTTATTACAGTTCACTTCCAGTTCCTCAAATCTATATTCCATCTAGCACTTCTATCCACATTTTATGCTATTAGAAAGAAACAGATTTCTAATGCATAATAATAAAATAATATATATATATATATATATATTTGTAATATGATAAGCAAAAACACTGGAGCTCAACAAAACATGGGAATGAAAAGAGCCCAAATGATGGCAACAGAAATTGAGTCCCATAGGTTGCCATGCTTGGGAACCCTACAAAAACACTAAATAGAAGGCTATAATATGTACCTAGAGGACACTGGCAGTCTAGTGAATTTGCTGTTTATGCTCATCAGTTTATTTGATTGCTGACAATGTGAGCTCAGAGAGCATTGTTTGCATGATGTCTTCTGTCTCCTCTCACTCTTACACACTTTCTCTTCAATTTCCAAATGGTTCCCTGAATCTTGAGGGGAAGGAATGGATGGAAATATCTCTTTCATAGATGTGTTCAAGGTCTTTCTGTCTGTCCCTAGATCTCTGTATTTTTTGGATCTCCTACAGAACAGAGCTTCCCTGGTTTCAGTTGAGCATGGCTCTTATCTGTAAGTATAGCAGAAGGTCCGTGGGAGTCATTTTATTGTTGTTCTTGTTATTTTGGTTTTGGTTCTTTAAGTTTTATTTTGTTCGATTGTTTCTTTGCTTTTAGAACTGTAGTGTTTGGTTTTACCTTAGAACACTGAGCTGTCTAGTCTCAGTTTCTTGGTCAATTAAGCAGTGTCAGGTATGGGTTCCTCTTTGGAGACTGGTCCTTCAGTCATTTCAGATATTGTTTGGTTATACTCACAAAATTTTTGCTACTACTGCCCTATCATATCTTCCAGGTAAGACACCACTGTAGAACAGAGGGTTTGTGGCTAGATTAGTTTTGTTTTTGTTTTTGCATTCTATTATTATTTTTCTTTGGTAGAATACCTTCCTTGTGAGCACATAATTGTAAAAACCCAACTTTCCTGTTTCTTTACTTATGAAGGTATTATTTTCAGCAAAGGGACTTGTGACAGAGCATGCTGTAATGCTGACAATGGAATGGGGTGCTTGGTGAGTTCCTTGGGATATCTTTGCCAACAACACAACTAGATATAACCAAATCTGGGAACTAGAGCTTTGTTTCATTACAAGAGATAGACAGATTAGGCTCTGTTACCCCCATTATTTTGCAATTTTATTTAGTTCACACACACATATGTGTGTATGTGTGTGTGTGTGTGTATGTGTGTGTGTGTGTGTATAAACATTTACTGAATTACGTTTCCATACTAACCATCAAATGTCCTTTAACTTTGGCTATATTTCCTTGTATTCCCTTCCCCAAAGTCCTCTCCCCTCTCCATCCCCCTCTCCACTTAACTTTCTCCTGCCAGCCCCCCTCCCATCTATCTATCCATAAGTATTCTAAGTACATATTTAAGGGATATCTGTCTGTTGATGCACCCAACACAAATACATACACACACACACATACACACAAACACTATAGTTCTAATCTCTGGTTCAATAGATTTCAGTTTGGGTATCACTGACATAAAATCTAAAATCCATATATGTGAATATTTTACAATATATATTATTCTGAATCTGGGTTTGCTTTTTTTCTAGTTCTATCAGTTTAACAATTAATTTTAAAATTTCATTATTTTGAACTACTGTTTTTAAAATTTGCCTCATTGCATAACTGTACCATATTTTCTTTATCAGTTCTATATTGAGGGGTATGTATATAGGTTATTTCCAATTTTGCACGTTTGAGTAAGTCTTTTGTTGTAAGATAAAGCATCCTTTGAGTATATGTTCATGAGTGATAAAGCAAGGTCTGGAAAGAGATTGATTTTCCTCTTCCCGAGGAACATCCACACAGATTTCCTAGTTGCTGTGTATGTTTACACTTTCAACACTAATGCATAAATTTTCCCTCACCAGCATGAATTATCTTATTTTGTTGATCTTAGCCATTTCTCCTGGGTGTAAGATGAAATCTCAAAAGTATTTGTGATTTAAAATTCCATGATTTGTGATTAAAATTCTTTTAATTTCCTTTTTTTGAGAATTCTGTTTAGATTTGTCCCACAATATTTTAATGGTATTGTTCTTTATGTCTAGGGTTTGTTGGTGCTGTGGTTGCTGTTTATACATTTTGGCTAATAACCCTCTATTTAATCTGTAGTTGAGCAAAGTCTTTTCCCAATCTAAAGTCTGTCACTTTGTCAAAATAACAATGTCTTTGCCAATCAAGAGCTTTTTCAATTTCATGAGTTTCCATGAATTAATTGTTGATCTTAGAGCCTCTGCTAACAATCTTCTTGTTTAGAAAGTCTTTTTTATTTGCTAGTAAGTTCAAGAGTATTCTCTAGATTCTCTTCTCTGAGGCTCAGTGCATATGGTTTTATGTTGAAGTCTTTGATTAGAGCTTAGTTTGTGAACAATGATAAATATGAATATATTTGGATTCTTCTACATGCAGCAGACTGCTTTGACCAGCACTATTTGATAAAAATATTTATTTTTTTCAATGTGAATTTCTGGATACTTTATCAAAATCACGTGTTGTCATTTTCATATAGTGATGTGGGGGTCGTGTGTCGCCATATAGTGATGGTGGTAGTTGTGAGTGTGTGTGTGTATTTGTGTGTATGTGTCCCTTCTTTTGGTTAGATGGGCTAGGATTATTTATTACTTTTTCCATTGAAAATGATTCATTAACTCCCTTTAAGTTAGACTTTTGTTCAAGCAACTTATGTAGGGAAAGATTTCTAAATATTGCTTAAATTTTCTTTTACCATGGACCATTTATTAGGATTATATATTCATTTTTGTTCCATTCTAGAAAATATAATTTCTGTCTTGACCTATCCTTCATTCAGTAGTAAGCTTTCATTTTCTATGAATTTTTAGCTTCAAATTGTTTATGTAATTGCTCATATACAGTTTGCTCACTTGGAGGCCTGAGTAGGATGCAGCATGTTATTTTAATTTTTTAGAAACACTCTTTGCTGATGTTTTTAAAACGTTTTAATTTAATTTCATTCAAGTATTTACCTATTCAGTTTATGTCCTGCTCTCTGCCCTTCTCTAGACCAGCCCTCCCACACTTGATAATCCTTCCCTCACCCCACCTGCCCCATCTCCTCTGAGCATTTTCATGCCCTCCCCCTGAGTATTTCCCCACCCAGGTACTTCAAGTCTTTACAAGCCTAAGAGCTTTCTCCCCTCACCCCTCCCTGGGGCTGACAAGGCAGCCCACCTGGGGCATCCAGCACTGGTCAGAGTAAAGAATGATGTCCCACCAGGATATCATTATTTTCTTGGCAATAGGGACAAAGTGTGTGAAAAGGCTGCATCAGCGGATCTGTTGCAAACATGGGGATGAGATTGAGGGATTGGAATTTTAGGGGTGGAAAATAAAAATGAAGATCTGGAGTTATCCTATGTGTTTTCCTGGCTTTACTGACTTCTAAAAATTTTAATGCAAGAAAAAATATATAATTGATATTGTCTCCTTGATTGGCATTTATAATATAAAAAATAAGTTTTAAAAATCAAGTAGCCAATAAATAAATCTTCAAAATATGCCTTTAATATTAGAACTGATTGTTAGTATTCTGTCTAAGCTCCACCCCACACTTACCTGGCAACAGCCAGGTATGCCCTGCCCCATAGAACTGGCCTACTATAACAGGGCTACTTGCCCCTCTCCTCTTTCTTTCAGTGCTCTCTCATCACCCTCTCTCTTATCACACTCTCACCTCTCTACCCCTCTTGGGATCTCCTCCCCTCCCTCTTCTCTCCAAGAGGTCATGGCTGGCCTCTACTTATCTACTCTCTACTCTATATTCTCTCCCTTTCTCTCTCTCTCCCTGCCTTTCTCTACCTCCACTATACCATTAACTCCCATCCTCTGCCCTGAATAAACTCTATTCAATACTATGTCTGTGTATGTGTGGTCCCTCAGGGGGAAGAGGTGCCTGGGCATGAGCCCACCTAGGCACCCCCTTCCCCACACTGCTGTGCCACACTCCCTAAACCCTTCTCTCTCTTTTTAAGCCCCCTTAAGACAGACATTTGTAAATAAAAAAACTATAGGCTTCACCAAAGGGCAGTCAGAGACAAATAAATAAATAAATAAATAAATAAATAAATAAATAAAATAGCAAGAAAGACAGACCAAAACAAAGGCAAAGAATACAAGACTAGGTAGGAAAATATATTCTGAAAAATTTGAAAATTTGGTTTCCTGAGATGTCTTGTGAATGGGGAATCTGGATAAATTCTTATGTTATAGTTTTACAACATTGTCAGTCACAACACTCCTCCACTGCTGGTGGAATTGCAAGCTGGTACAACCACTCTGGAAATCAGTCTGGTGGTTCCTCAGAAAACTGGGAATGACACTTCCTGAGGACTCTGTTATACCCTGGCATGCAATAAGGACACATGCTCCACTATGTTCATAGTAGCTTTATTTATAATAGCCAGAAGCTGGAAAGAACCCAGATGTCCCTCAGTGGAGGAATGATTATAGAAAATGTGGTATATTTACACAATGGAATACTACTCAGCAATTAAAAAGAATGATTTTCTAAATGGTTAGAACTGGAAAATATCATCCTAAGTGAGGTAACCCAATGACAAAAGAATACACATGGAATGCAATCCCTGATAAGTAGATCTTAATTAGCCCAGAAGCTCTGAATACTCAAGACACAATTAACATATCAAATGATTCCCAAGAAGGAAGGAAGGAGAGGGCCCTGGTCCAGGAAAGGCATGATCCAGCATAGTAGGGGAATACCAGGACAGAGAAATGGGAGGGGGGTGATTGGGGAATGGGCAGAGGGAAGAGGGCTTATGAGACTTATGGAGAGGGGGGAACCAGGAAAGAGGAAATCATTTGGAATGTAAACAAAGAATATAGAAAAAAAACTTTTTCAATCATATAAATTCTAATAAAGAAAAGACAAAAGAAGTAAAATAAAAAAATAAAAATGATATGAGACAAAGTTTATAAACCCTATAAATAATGTTTGGAAAATTGGAAACAAAGTGCCTTTTTACAGCTCACATCTTGTTATTTCTTATTCTAGACTCCATGGGACATTTAAAAAATAAACTGTAAACTTGAAAATTAAAATATATGAATGCTGTATTTATTTCAGAAATATAAAGTTATTTTGACTAAGGAATATTTGAAATAGTACTTGCTTTTCAGATGCTACATTAAGGTTTATCAAACTGACTTCTAATCCACAAATAACTCAGCATTAGGGAAACAATACCCTTCAAAAGAGTCACAAATAATATAAAATATTTTGGTATACTCCTAAGCAAGTAAGTAAAAGATCTTTATGACAAGAACTTCAAGTCTCTGAAGAACAAAAAGAATAAGACCTTAGAATATGGAAAGATCTCCCATGTTCATGGATTGTTAGATTTAACATAGTAAAAATGGCCATCATGACCATTAGAAAATTGGACATAGTACTACCAGAGGACCAGGCTATATCACTCCTGAGCATATTCCCAGAAGATGATCCAACATGTAATAAGGACACATGCTCCAATATTTTCATAGCAGCCTTGTTTATAAAAGCCAGAAACTGGAAAGAACCCAGATGTTCCTCAACAGATTAATGGATACAAAAAATGTGGTACATTTACACGATGGAATAAGACTCAGTTATTAAGAACAATGAAGTAATGAAATTTTTAGACAAATGGATGGAACTAGAAAACATCATCCTGAGTGAGGTAACCTCACAAATGAACACACAGGGTATGTACTCACTGACAAGTAGATATTAGCCCAGAAGCTCAGAATACCCAAGATACAACTCACAGACCACATTAAGGTCTAGAAGAAGGAAGTCCAAAGTGTGGATACTTCAGTCCTTAGAATGGGACACAAAATACCCCTGGGAGAAGATACAGAGACAAAGTGTGGAGCAGAGACTGAAGGAAAGGCCATCCAGAGACTGCCCCACCTAGGGATCCATCCCATATGTATTTATCAAGCCCAAACACTATTGTGAATGTCAACAAGTGCTTGCTGATAGGAGCCTGATATAGCTGTCTCTTGTGAGGCTCTGCCAGTGCCTGACAAATGTATAGGTGAATGCTCATAGCCAACCATTGGACTGAGCATAGGTTCCCCAATGAAGGACCTAGAAAAAGGACCCATGGAGCTGAAGGGATTTGCTGCTCCATAGGAGGAACAACAACATGAACCAAATGGTACCCCCAGAGCTCTCAGTGACTAAACCAAACCCCATCAACCAAAGAGTAGACATGGAGGGACCCATGTCTCCAGCCACATGTGTAGCAGAGGATTGCCTTGTTGGACATCAATGAAAGGAGAGGTCCTTGGTCCTCAGAAGACTTGATGCCCCAGTGTAGGGGACTGCCAGGACAGGGAAGTGTGAGTGGGAGGGTTGGTGAGCAGGGGGAGGGGGAATGGAGTATGGTATTTTCAGAAAGGAAATGAGGAAAGGGGATAACATTTGAAATGTAAATAAAGAAAATATTTAATAAAAAATGGCCATCTTACCAAAAGCAATCTACTGGTTCAATGCATCAATCCCCATCAAAATTCTAACACAATTCTTCACAGAGATAAAAAGTGCAATTCTCATCTTCATATGGAATAAAAAATCAAAACAAAACAAAACAAAAAACCCTCAGGAAAGTGAAAACAATTCTCTACAACAAGAGGAAATCACCAGCCCCGACTGAAGCTGTACTACAGAACAATAGATATAAAACAGCATGGTACTGGTACACAGACAGGTAGATCAATGGAATAGAATTGAAGACCCAGAAATAAACCAGTATACTTATGCTCACTTGATCTTTGACAACATAGCCAAAACCATACAGTGGGAAAAATGACAGCATTTTCAACAAATGATGCTGGTCTGGCACTTTGCATGTAGAAGAATGCAAATTTATTCATTTTTATCTCCTTGTCTTAATCTCATTTCCAAGTTGATCATGAACTTCCACATAAAACGAGATACAATGCTGAAGATAAAGTGGGAAATAGCCTTGAACACATTTTCACTGGGAAAAAAATTTCTGAACAGATGCATGAGTTTAAATATTATGAAAGTATTAAGTATATTTTTATTAAGGACCTCAAATCAAATGCATTTAAGATTAACTAGCATGGTACTATTTGTGAATTTTAGAAACAAAACAATCAGAGTCATGTCTTTTTTTTCCTTTTTTTTCCCTTTATTGATATATTTTTTTATTTACATTTCAAATGATTTCCCGAGTCATGTCTTAATGTACTATACCATCATGATAATAAAATTATATTGAATTGTATGGAGTAAAATCAACTTTGTAACTAATAGATATTATAAGTAATCATTAGAGATCTACCAGAAAGTATGAATTGAAAGATGAATGAGAAGCAAAGAAGTGGAAAACAAAAACTTAATAAATAAAGAAGCTGTGGTGAATTAGAAAGAGAAAAATATGGAAAATTATCTGATCATCATAACAATAATGTCAGCATGTGGGAGGGAAAGTGAGAGGCCAATACAATAGGGTCTGCATAGTGAGTTCAAGGTATGTCAAAGCCATACAGCAAAATTCTCTCTCAAAATATTTTGGAATTTTCCAGTTGGGGAATTATGCAAAATTTCATTGGTTTATTTTTCAAACTCTGAAGAGAAGTTCCAAAATCTGAGTAGTTAGATTATTATTTTACATGAAGTCAAAAGTGGTATATTTAAAATATAAAGTTTTTTTTTAAAGTCGTTGACATAGACATAATTCTGTCAGACTGAAATAGAATTAAGTTCCTGTTTATGTTTACTGTTCATAGTTAAAGACTTGGTCCCTTTTTATTTAGTAGCTCATGGCATTGGTTGTTGATTATAGAATGGTGGAAAAAGTCATATTAGCATATTTGAAGATAATGAAGAAAGGTTGAAATCTTCCTAATTAATTTTAATTACATTTGTCATGTTCTCATGAATGAGTTGTAATATGTCATAACATAAATGAATGCATATTTATTATACATGAAAATGGAATAGAGGGAGTATTGCATATTCAGATGATAAGATTAGATAGGTTTTTGCCATATGGATATACATTTTTATCATTTAAAGTTTTTGAAATAATTCAAAAAGTTAGCACCAAAATTGACAGTAGAAGAAGAATAGCTTAAATTTACAAAGAAAATAATGGGTATTGATGAATTACAACACAAGGAATGTTATGCAAGCAATGTTGGAATGTGTGCAGGTGTTGTGCAAGCTGTCACGGTTTCTGTGAGTTCATGTGGTGTCAGCCTTGTTTCTGGAAGGCCTGAACCCTCAGCAAGAAAAACTGCAATTACTACTTTCTGACAAAAGGAAAATCATTTTTCTCCAATGAAAATTAACTCAGCGTATCAGCCATAATCCAGGGCGGGCCATGTGCTCACTTATCACTCTGGACAATACAGAGTGAACTCAGTTTTTCTTGTTTTTTCATTTGCTTTGATTTTTTTATTTTTTTAAAGTTACTAGTGTAGTCCACATTACTGTCATATTTGTTACATGCCACTGTAAGAAGTAACATAGATCTTCAATACTTTTTTTTTATCCATACTTTCCTTTCTGGCAACAAATTTTACAACTGTATTATACTACCTCAAAGAAATAATTTTGTAGCTACAACTCTATTATACTCCCTCAAAGAAATAATTTTGTAGCTACATATGTATACACTTAGGTATTTGTACTAGCTGATTATAGAAGTGTAGTTTTTGTTTTGTTTTGTTAATTTTTGTCATGCCATTATATAATGTATAAAAAACTTAAAACCAATATGGTAGCACTTGAAATACTAACACAATCTGAGATCTTCATTGTGGAAATAGATCATTAAAAAGGAAAATTGTGGATTAGCACAAAATGGTAGCCCATTATGGCAGCGAACACCTCTAATCCCTGTGCTGGGAGGTCTAAGCAGGAGAATCTCTGTGAATTTGACACCAGTTAAGACAACATAGCAAACTGGAGCCCAATGAGGACTTCAGTGTGTGAATCTCCTTAGGGAAGAAAAAAAGAGCAAACAAACATAAGTAAATGGTTGTGGGTTTACAGAAACAGAGAACATAGCTATCCTCTGTTGCCTAGATATAAAAGTAAACTAGAGCACATAATTTCAATAAGAATTTCCATAGCAACAACTTTTATATTGAAAAAAGGTAAACCTTATCTGTCTCTCATTTGAGATTACAAATATACCTTTATAAGTCCACAAATTAAAAGACTAAGAAGGAAAACATTTTTATTCTCAATTTCCATAGCAGCCTTCATTTTCTTCCTTTTTTTGTATTATGGAATGTAAACTTTAGTTGTGCCTCAATTAAGCAAGATCAAAGATAAATTTTAAAGAATACAAGCCTAAATCTTTGAATAAATAGGGCTTTAAATATAGACTCTGGCCAGGCCTTCACTAAAGATAAACAGAGGCGTGCATGGGGAGGTATACGTGGGGCAGTACTGGGAGGAGAGGAGGGGAGGGAAAGTGCCAAAAATGAAAAAAGAAAAAATATATAGATTATGGTTTCAAATTTTTCAGCTCTCATAGAAATTGATGGGCACAACAGAGATAGCACTAGAATTATGAGGAAGAATTCATCCCAAGAGGTTACATTGCAGAGAGAGTACCAAGTTTGAGAAACTATAGTCTAACATTGTTAGCCTAAAGGGATTTAAAGTTTGATGACAGAGATATACACACAATCATTTAAAAATAAATATAGATTCTCAAAGCATTTAGGGAACAATTGGTATATTTACAACACTCATATGAAAAGTATTTAGAATTCTCATAGCTTTCCAAAATGAGAGAGGTTTATCAATTCTTTACAAAGGAAAGAGTTATGTATGTGTCTTCTCTTTAAATGAACATTAATGCCATTACCGGATTTTAGAAGTGTACTAAGATACAACTTGAAACTTCTTTCTTTATTGTGTATTCTAGTTATGGTGGGTTTTTTTTCCTTTTTTTCCTGCCCTCCCCAGTTATGGTGTTTTTAAAGAAGGGTTATGTGCTAATTAGTCCTACTGATTTAGTTGCCTCAATAATATTGTAAATATCAACATCCTGTAATGTTAACTGAAGCTTGAAGAGACAGAGAGAATGTATTGCCTAAAGATTTCAAGATCCTACATCTTGGGTAAAAATAACTTGCTTATAATTTCATATTCTATTAAGCTTATGAGTGTTATGAACAATGAGGAGAAGAATTTTGCATGTAATACTTTATGAAAGAATTATGAATTTCCCATTAAAACAAATGTATTTTCAAATATCTAGATAAATATCCATTTTATGTCAGAAGCTTTAACATTCCAGCATAGAGTTTAAAACTAATTATTGACAAATATATAGATTGTTCAAGAAATTAAAAGAAGTACCTTTTACACTAATCACTTTAGTGATTATTTTAAAATGATATATTCACTAAGAAAACAAATTTTTCTTTATGCATTTATTTATTATTACAAAATGCCCCTAACCTTCATTCTCCCACATAAGTGGATCTCTTTCTCCTCCTCCTTCTCTTCCTCCTTTTCCTCTTCCTCCTCTTCTTATCCTTTCTTTCTCTCCCTCCCTTCCTCTCTCCCTCTGTCTCTCTGTCTCTCTCTTTCATTCTTTCTTTCTTTTTACACTTCTTTAATTCCCTTGGGTCATAGAATACATTGAAGTGATCTAAGGCAGTCCATATCCCTTGAGAGTACTTTTATCTTCATGTTTATGGTAACTCCCAGTATCTTGAATTTTTATTCTTTTTACTTTTGATTGTTCTTTATTATTTTTTCTTCTTTTATAAAATTTATACCAGCCACATCCTCTAAACTCTTCCCTCCCCCCAAAGTTACCCCACCTTCCCTCTCCCCTAGATCCACAGTTCTTCCATTTCTCTTTAGAAATGAGCAGACTTCCCAGAGATATTAACTGAGCTCAGCATAAGAAGATGCACTAAGACTAGGCATATATGCTTACATCATATATGGATGGGCCAACCCATTAGGAGGAAATAGGTCACAGAAGCAGGAAAAAGTGTTAGAGATACCCCAATGCTCCTTAGCTCCTTATTAGGACTTCAACTAAAACTCCAAGACAACAAACTACAGATGTATACAGAGTCTGGTACAGATGCAGGCATGCTCCATGGGTGCCTCTTCAGAATCTTTGAAGCCTTATGATTTTGTAGGTCATGTTCCGCTGGTGCCCTGGAACTCCTAACCTCTCCCTTTTCTGAGACGTTCCTAGAGCTGAACCTAATGTATGGCTGTTTATAGAAGATGGCAAGTTCAGGATAAATATCCTCAATACTAGGAATCCTTCTATCTTTGTTTGAAATACACACACACGCACACACACACACACACACACACATATATGGAGAGAGAAGGGGGAAAGGGGAGAGAGATTTTTTCTCACAAACTCTTACAATTTATGGTTACATAAAAAAAATCTTTGCCTGTTAATGAGTGTTTAACATAAATGCGTCTGAGAAGCACATAAGCCTGAAATGTTGATTATGGAAATTCACAGATCATTACAAGTCCATGTAATGGTTGGTATTTACATGCACTATTAAATCATTACCATGTATATAAGAATTATAATTACACAAAAGCATACAATTTGAAAATTTTTAAATGGAAATATGATAAGAAAATATAATTAGAATATTGTAATTACTTTTAGTTAGTGTCCTCGTTTTTAAAAAAATTAATGGCCCATACTAAATTCCAAGGACAATAATAAATATCACAATGCCAGTTAAAGCTCAACTGTGTGCTCATTATACCATTACTAATTTAATAATATAAAGACTACACAAGTTAGCTTTTAAGTATTATAAACTATTGATTAACCACAGGCCAGGAAGTATATGCAAAGCATATCTAAGAAATGTTACCACAGTGTATAAAAAAATACTGTTTTTTTCTTAAGCTGTGTATTTTAATCTTGAATTATGTACTTAAACCAGTTTGGAACAAAAAATCAGGAAGACCTTTTTGGACCTTCAAATGCAGTTATATAACTAAATTTTGAAATCAAAGCTATATTTCATCCATAATAGTATTCACACTTATTTACTTGATATTATAAACTAGATTATTTAAAACAACTTCAGTTTTGTTTCATATTCCAGTTTGGACTTGACATTTCTTTTCAGAATGAGATTTATTTGTTTGATGCTAGTTATTAACTTTAGGCTTTCATATCTGCTACCTGAGCACTCCACCACTGGATTAAATCAAAACTTACGAAACATTTAAAATGCATCTTTTTAAAATGAAAACAAAAAAGACTGAATGTTTTACTGTTTGTAGACTTTTGCAAATACTGTTCATGCAATCCCAAATGAAACATAGAGACATTCAATTGGTGTCATAATTGTTTCCAGTGGCTGATAATCAAAAATGAGAACTAGAATCCTTAAGGAAGTATATAATAAAGATTGGATTTGAGCAAGTCAGAATCCAAATTAGGATATGTGTTCAACCATAGTTTATATTTCTCCTTAACATCTATTTTACCTTTGCATATTCTTTATATAATCTCAATGTTTATAACCTACATCATCAGTCACAGGGAAACAAATATTTACAATGTACATTTGTTCCACACAATCCTTTCTCTTTCCTTCTTTTTTCTACCATGGTTCCAAGACAGACGTAGCATCGTTCATACCACTCAAATGAAGAGAAATGGTAGTGGTGGGAAATGAGCAAATGCAGTGGACTAAATATCACTGCTTGGAAAAGCCATGCCTTCTATATTAGAGCTAAATAAACAAAAGTCACAGGAGTAAAGAGCCTTCAGGCATACTGCCAATTAGAAAATATAACTGTTTCTAAATTGTTAGATTTAGTTACAGAACCTTACTTCAGTAACTGTGTAAACTCTTGTCAATATTACCTATTAATTTAAAAACTCAAATATGGTTCCAGAGTGATCTCCAAGTATTGCTGACGTACATGTTATTTCTAAATAATTTGAACATGGACTGCCAGGTAATTGGCTTCTGCCTGACATTTGTGTATGCTCATGTAAATTCATCAATTTGATATTAGGCCCTTATACATTATCATTATTCTCTGTAAGCATAGCATCTTTTTTATAGTGTGCCTTTAATTTTTCAAGATTCAAATATTTCTGGCATCACATTTACTTTTCTTCTCTGGTTGTGTTTTATGGCTCTATACATACTTTCATCTAACAGTATTTTATCTATATATACTTTCTATTAATACACATACATATGTATGCACACACACACACACACACACACACATTCCTGCCGTTTGACCTGCACCATGTACCATCTATGATACCTTAACTGGCATGGATAATGTGAATTTACTTATTACTTTGGAATATTTTGTCTGAATTCATTCAAATATTGTAAAATTACTTCATTTATCTTACTTAATTGTATGACATGTGATATGAATGCACTGTTTTGAAATGGTTTTGACACTTAATTGTGATAAACCTCAGAGAGCAATGACAATAGGGTGTATTGTTTACAGATTGGGCTCTCTCCAGTTTGAAATTTTCATTTCATAAAATATACTTTCTGCAAAAATAATTGAATTATCTGATAGTGTTATGGTTATTTCTAAACTGTTTTTAATATACCAGCCTTATTGAATATAAATTCTATATGTGCACGACTATCAGTATTTCTATGTATAATGATAACGTCGTATATTATGATGTGTGCACAAATTCTGAAAAAAATGAAGATTTTTATACAAAGACCTCTAATAAATGAACAAATATTTAGACACACAAAAAACAAAAAATTCTCAAAGTATGATGCACAATAGGACCAATTTGAAAATATATTTATGCACAAATACAACTTAAGAGAGGAATGCAGGTTAAAGCTGAATATTATTCTCTCGCAGTGCCTAGCCTCAGGTGTTCTTCCTGACACTTTAATGCCTTCAAAATCAGTGCCTCCTGTGTGATTCTTACACATTCCCACATCCATCCACAGCAAAAGGTACTACCTTGGCTATCTCTGGAACAGAGCTTCTGTGCTCTCAGCAAACACTTCCTAGACAATTTCACCTCAGTGATGCTGGTCTCTTCTTAATCATAACTAAGTTCTTAGCTCCAGCTAACCAGCATCAATAGTCCCAGTAACACAACGTTTTGCTTAAGTGGTTCTGGTATCTTGTTAATCACAGATTCTTCAGCCTCAGTTAACCAAAACCACAGAATCATCACAATCAAAATAGCAACAGCCCTGATATGAGTCTTTAATCTTCCCTCTAAAATTTCACAAGCCAGGCTTCTATCTTCTGCACTGTTCTCAACATTATCTTCCAAGTTCCTACACAACATCCCACAGAGGTCTTAACAAGGAATGGATCTTCTAGCCCAAAGTTCTAAAACCCTTCCACAGTCTTCCCCTACACAAGGTCAGGTTGTTATAGGAATACCCTACTATGGTGGTAACAATTTGTCTTAGTCAGGGTTTCTTTTTTTTTAATTAATTTTTTATTGAATATTGTCTTCATTTACATTGCCAATGGTAAAACCTTTTCCGATATACCCTCTCCCATAAGGGCCCCAACCCCTCCCCTTCCTCCTTCCTCCTGCCTCTCCACCCAACACACTCCCTCCTCCCCACCTAGGTTTCCCTTTGTTCAGGCCTCTGTTGAGCCTTTACCTGACCAAGGACCGTACCTCCCACTGAGGCTGAACAAGGCCCAACAAGGCCTTCCTCTGCCACATTTTTGGCTGAAACCATGTGTGCCTCTTGGTTGATGGTTGATGGTCCCTGGGAGTCTTGGGGCGTCTGCGTGGCTGAAATCATTGTTCTTCCCATGGGGCTGTAAACCCCTTCAGCTCCTTGGACCATCCTCCAGCTCCTCCATTGGGGACCCCATGCCCAGTCAAATAGTTGGTTGTTAGCATCTGCCTCTGTTAGCATTTGTAAGACTGGCAGGGCCCCTCCAGAGACAACCATGGCATGCTCCTTTTAGTATATACTTCTTGTTGTCCATGGTAGTGTCAGGGTTTGTTGACTGTTTATAGGATGAATCCCCAAGTAGGGCAGTCTCTGGGTGGCCTTTACTTCAGTCTCTGCTCCACACATTTTCTCCCTTATTGCTCCTGTGGCTATTTTGGTCCCTTTCTTAGAGGAACCGAAGCCCCCTCACTTAAATCCTCCTTCTTCTTGAGCTTGATGAATTGTAACTTGCTTATTTTGAGCTTTTGGGCTAACTTCCACTTATTAATGAGTGCATACCATGTGT
This sequence comes from Apodemus sylvaticus, assembly GCF_947179515.1. Taxonomy (NCBI): domain Eukaryota; kingdom Metazoa; phylum Chordata; class Mammalia; order Rodentia; family Muridae; genus Apodemus; species Apodemus sylvaticus. The sequence continues at coordinate 30,682,644 of NC_067486.1, read as the reverse complement.
GTTCTTTTGTGATTGGGTTGCCTTGCTCAGGATGACACTTTCCATTTGCTTAAGAATTTTATGAATTCATTGTTTTTAATAGCTGAATAATACTCCATTGTGTATATATACCATAGTTTCTGTATCCATCCTTCTGTTGAGGGACATCTAGGTCCTTTCCATCTTCTGGCACTTATAAATAAGGCAGTTATGAACATAGTGGAACTTGTGTCCTTATTATACTTAGGAGAATCTTCTGTATATGCCCAGGAGTTGTACAGCAGGCTCTGCTGGTAGTACTATGTCTAATTTTCTGAGGAATCACCAAACTGATTTTCAGAGTGTTTTACTAGCTTGAAATCCCATGAACAACAGAGAAGTGCTCCTTTCCCCCCACATGTTCTCCAGCAACTGCTGTCCCCTGAGTTTTTAATCTTAGCAATTCTGACTGGTATAACGTGGAATCTCAGTGTTGTTTTGATTTGCATTTCCCTGATAACTAAGGATGCTGAGCATTTCTTTAGGTGCTTTAGAGACATTTGAGTTTCCTCAGTTGTTTCTATTCCTGCACAAACATCATGACCAAGAAGCAAGTTGGGGAGGAAAAGGATTATTCAGCTTACATTTCCACATTGCTGTTCATCACCAAAGGACGTTAGGACTAGATCTCAAACAGGTCAGGAAGCAGGATCTGATGCAAAGGCCATGGAGGGCTGTTACTTACTGGCTTGCTTTCCCTGTCTTGCTCAGCTTGCTTTCTTATAGAACCCAAGACTACCAGTCCAGGGAAAGTACCACCTACATTGTCCTCTCTTGATCCCTAATTGAGAAAATGCCTAAGAGCTCAATTTCCTTGAGGCATTTCCTCAACTGAAGCTCCTTTCTCTGATAACTCCATCCTGCATCAAACTGACACACAAAATCAGCCAGTACACACACACACACACACACACACACACACACACACACACACACCTATAGCAAACACAACACAGAAAGAAATTACCAAAAATTCCATTCATTATCTTTGTACCAATGTCTCAAATACTTGGATTGGAATTTTTTTATCTGTTAATGCAGAATTCATGCTGAAAGTGGTAAAATTTAGGATTCAGTATGATTCTCCAGAAAAGGTATTCTGATTTCCCATGAGGCATATTAATTTGGGCAAAGGTGACTTTGGAAAGACAGGAACAGCATTTCTGCCTGACCCCTGAGCCAGGAACTGAAGACTGCCTCTGGCGATTTAGCCATCTTCAGCATTTAAGACATGACTACAATTTTTTTTTTCAATACAGTTTGGTCCTATTAAACAACCTTCCTTTATTTCAGTGCTACCAACTGGGATTGTCCTTAAAACTGTAAACTTTATATTATTTATCTGGTATATTCTTGTGAATTGTGTGTAGCATATAAGATGCTTAAAATGTGTTGGTATTTTAGAAAGCTGGAAAATACCTGCCTAAATGTACACAATTGTAGGATCAATGTGATATATACTTTTAAAACATAGATTGAGCTATTAGTATATTGACATCATAGTTTGATAGACTCAGCCTAAGCAGTGTGGACATTATTTTCTCTTTTTAAAATCTTGTAGAACAGTTTTTATTCTCTTTTACCTTAAATATAATGACATTGTATTTATAAATAAGTATACCTCCTTCTCTTGATATTCAAGAGAATATCAAGTGATATTTGTTTGTTTGCTTATTTGTATTTTTACTCTCTCTCTCTCTCTCTCTCTCTCTCTCTCTCTCTGTGTGTGTGTAGATATGTTTGAATATATGTGGTTTATAGTCTAGTGATTATGGTTAGGCTTTTCTATTTTTCTTCATCTAAGTTTATACTATCTCACAGATCTTGGAGTAGACCATATCTATGATGCTGACTATATAATGGGTACCCAGTATGACAAATACTTCTGTTGCCCCAAACTGAAACACATGCACACATACCTACTTTTTATGTAGTTCCTTTGGTGCTGAACTATTGTTTCCAAGGTTGTACTACAAGAATATTATTCACTAAGGCATCTCAAAGTTCAGAACCTACTATATTATTATCATGTAGGCTTTTATTTGATTTTAATTTTCTTAAGAATGCTTAAGAAAGAATTTTAATAAAAAGATATATAGACATAGAACTTGTATCACAATTTAATAATTCAGCATTTTTTCATGTGCTTGGTATAAAACTAGGAGATAAGAACTGACCTTATTATATAAATTATTTTATGGAACAAGGTTAAGTGTATGCAAAAATAAAAAAATATGAAATTTTAAACACTACTAGAAGCAGTTCAAGAATCTGTTTCCTTAAATTTAACAAAATTTGTTTAAATGGTATAATGTGTAATATTTTTAAATAATATTAATGCTTTAGTTTTATTGTTTAGATTAAGGAAATACATTAGACTTCTTATCTTTTTCGATTTAGGAGTGTATCTAAAAAAAAATAATGCCATTTACAAATGCCAGCCTCTAATTTTCAATACCATCATATGATGGGATGTAATCCCCATCAAAATCCCATCTCAATTCTTCAAAGAGTTAGAAAGAGCAATTCTCAAATTCATCTGAAATAACAAAAAACCCAGGACACCTAAAATTCTTCTCAACAGTAAAATAACTACTGTATCCCTGACCTCAAGCAGTACTATAGAGCAATAGTGTTAAAAACTGCATGGTATTGGTACAGTGAGAGGCAGGTAGATCAATGAAATAGAATTGAAGACCCAGAAATGAACTCATATAATTACAGCCACGTGATCTTTGACAAAGGATCTACAACCATCCAGTGGAAAAATATAGCCTTTTCAACAAACATGGTGCTGGTTCAACTGGAGGTCAGCATACAGAAGAATGCAAATAGATCCATTCTTATCTCCTTGTACTATGCTCAAGTCCAAGTGGACCAAGGACCTCCACATAAAAACAGACACACTGAAACTAATAGAAAAGAAACTGGAGAAGAGAATTGACACATGGCCACAGGGAAAAATTTCCTGAACAGAACACCAATAGCTTATGCTCTAAGATCAAGAATTGACAAATGGGACATCATAAAATTACAAAGCCTCTGTAAGGCAAAGGACATTGTCAAAAGGACAAAATGGCAAACAACAAATTGGAAAAAAAGATCTTTACCAACACTACATCTAACAAAGGGCTTATATCCAAGATATAAAAAGAACTCAAGAAGGTAGACTCCAGAGAGCCAAATAACCCCCTTAAAAATGGGGTACAGAGCTAACAAAGAATTTTCACCTGAGGAATTTCAAATACAAATTTGGAAAAGATCTTTACCAACACTACCGCCAACAGAGGGCTTATATCCAAGATAAACAAATAACTCAAGAAGGTAGACTCCAGAGAGCTAAATAACCCCCTTAAAAATGGGGTACAGAGCTAAAGAAAGAATTTTCAACTGAGGAATTTGAAATGGCTGAGAAGCACCTAAAGAAATGTACAACATCCTTTATCATCAGGGAAATGCAAATCAAAACAACCCTGAGGTTTCACCACACAACAGTCAGAATAGCTAAGATCAAAAACTCAGGAGAAAACAGGTGCTGGCTAGGATGTGGAGAAAGGGGAACACTCCTCAACTGCTGGTGGGGTTGCAAGCTGGTATACCCACTCTGGAAATCAGTCTGGCAGTTCTACAGAAAACTGGGAATGATACTTCCAGAGGTCCCCAATATACCACTCCTGGGCATATACCCAGAGGATTCCCCAGCATGTATTAAGGATACATTCTCCTCTATGTTCATAGCAGTCCTATTTATAATAGCCAGAAGCTGGAAAGAACCCAGATGTCCCTCAACAGAGGTATCAATACAGAAATGTGGTATATTTACACTATGGAATACTACTCAGCTATTAAAAACAATGAATTCATGAAATTCTTAGGCAAGTGGGTGGAACTGGAGAATGTCATCCTGAGTGAGGTGACCCAATCACAAAGAACACACATGGTATGCACTCACTGATAAGCGGATATTAGCCCACAAGCTTGAAATCCAGGAAAGAATTCCCATATCAAATGATGACCAAGAAGAAGGAAGGAGAAGCCCTTGGTCCTGGAAAGGCTCGGTGCAGCAGTATAGGGGAATACCAGGACAGGGAAGCAGAAAGGGAATTATTGGGGAACAGGGGGAGGGAAGGGGGCTTATGGGACTTTTGGGGAGGGAGGACCCTGGAAAGGGGAATCATTTGAAATGTAAATAAAAAATATATTTAATAAAAAATAATTAGAAAAATAAGACATGCTTCCCTTTAGAAAAAGTCATCATCTTATACTTTATTTCCTTCCGCATTCATGTATTATAGTCCTTTTTGTTCCAATGAAAAATGTTTCAAGCTGTATTTGTGTGTTTTAGTCATTGCTACTTTATTTGTTTAAATTATAATGTACTGGATATTGTCATTGGCCTATTACGTAGAAAAGATGATGAGCCATTACCAGATTGCCCGTGAGTTTCTCCATTTTGTTGTTACAACTGTACATTATTTATAGGATGATTTAATCATGTATTCTTCATATTTATCTCTACATAAATGCTTCATTGTAAAAATTACCAAAAATTATCTAAACATGCTAGGGCCAATCCTACATTTGTTTAAATCATGACAAAAACAAGGAAACATTATATTTACATAATAAATAAAAACAAGACATAACAAAATGCTCGTTAAAGATGATTACATGATTTATTAAGTAAATGTCATTATAATGTATTATAATAACTAACGTATGTTTCAGGCAGACATCAGAACAAACCTTAAATATCATGAACTTAAAAATGATTCAAGATCTGGTACAATAATTTCATGAGCAAGTATTTGATATTCCAAAGTGAAAAAGTATTGCTCCATGGTATAAATTCTGGTTTAAAATATATAACAAAGTTCTCCAATTTTGAGGTCAAAATATGTAAATATCATTTTTTTCTATTTCATTTAGAGTGAAAGTTGAAAACACTCATTGTGCTCAAAGTATTTTATCAGCTATTGACAATAATCTTTCTTCTAGAATGTCTCTTAAAACTAGAAACAGTGCCTGGAAGTGGTGGTGCACGCCTGTAATCCCAGCACTCTGGGAGGCAGAGGAAGGCGGATTTCTGAGTTAGAAGCCAGCCTGGTCTATAGAATGAGTTCCAGGACAGCCAAGGATATACAGAGAAAACCTGTCTCGAAAAAACCAAATCCAAATAACCAAAAAACAAAAAACCCCAAAACAAACAAGCAAACAAACAAACAAAAAAACTAGAAACAGAGACTAAAATACTCAAATAAATCTGCATTTTTCCTAAAGGTATGTGGCAATCCTGTAGATATTAGAGATGTCTGTAGACATTTATAGAATCATTATTATGCAGAAGAAATTATCAAACATCTTTTTTTATATGTCTATAAGTTAGATGAACAACACTTCATTTGTTAGTTCTAATCTTGAAGATCTGGGCTATGCTATCTTCAGAAATGATTAATAAGAAGGAAAAATTTTAATTGTTGCAATGAAGAGCTGATGTGGAGCTTAAAAATGGTTATTATTCACAAAAATTGTGTACTGAAGAGCAAGAAAATTCTAGGCAATTACAAAATTTAGCAATTGAAAGTTAGAGGAAAATGTTAAAGACAGAAAATTATGAATAAATATTGTTTCTATTGGTTTTATAAGTAATTCAATGGATATTATCATTTGTAATAATTTAAAACACCTCAAAATAATTGGCTCCACCACTATACATTGAAACAATGACAGTTCTGTATACTGAGCTAAGAGGTCTCCTGTAGGCCATGTTACATGTGAAGTCCCAGTTTTTATTGTCAGCTTTGAATTTCAAATTCTCCTGTTTACCTCCCTTATGTGAAATGTAATAACTCTATTTAAATTTTGTTTAAAATAATAAATTTAGAAAATGTAATGTTCCTGAAAATTTACTTTCAACTCTGTCAGAAAAGTAATTTCATCACAGTTTTTCATGTACTTGTTCCAATGCATACACTAATTTTTGTTCCTTGTCTTACTACTTCTTCAACATAAGGTAGTTTTCCAAATTTATGTATTTTGTTCCATAACCCCCCTCTAATATTAAGAGTTTTATATTATCCTTATTCATTCTTTGCTTCCTGTGACTGAGATACTTTTAGTATGGCTGAGAACTTTTAATATGCCTAAAGTCAAATTGATTTTCTAAATATTTTCAGAAATTTGAAGACTTACTCCTTGTCTTAGCTAGGATGGGCACCTGAAAACCACACACATTTTTTCTAAAGAGAGAGAGAGAGAGAGAGAGAGAGAGAGAGAGAGAGAGAGAGAGAGAGAGAGAGAGAGAGAGAGAATAGTCCAGCAAATTGTAGCTTTATTACAAGGGTACAGGGGCCAACACTTTAAACATTTTATATGTAGTTTTGCAAAATCTTTTCCATCTCATCTAATTCTACCATCAAATTATGTGCAAAGATATAATTCCTGTTAAATTATTTAAATTGCCAAATGGTATTTTGTTAGTTAAAACATTAGAAAGTAAAACAACAATTCTACTTACATAATCTGGATCCCTATAGTATTGTACAATATTGTATTTGAGGAATAAATACATTTATATGGATAAAAGCTTTTTGGTTACACAGTCCTCAGTGAAATACATACATGTTAAATCAGTGGACTATTGGAATAATCTCTTGTGCATGGCGTAAGGCTGTCTTTTAGTTAGCATCTTAAGTGTTTTATGAACATCTCTTCTAATATCTTCTGATTGGTTTAATAAGGAGCTGAATGGCCATAAGTAGGAAGGAGGGAATGGGGGAACTTCTGGACAAAGATATGAACTCTGGGGGAAAAACTTAGGTATGGGGGATTCACCTGTCAAAGGCAGAGGAAGAAGTGCAGGTACTGAGGAGAGACCATGAGCCATGTTGCAAAATATAGATTACTATAAACCAGTTAATTTAGGTTATATGAGCTAACTGGGATAAAGAAATATAAGGCCAACCTTTCATAATTAATAAAAGGACTCTGTGTGATGAATTGAGTGGCTGGTGGGTCAAGACAGTCTTGTGATAATGGATGAATAATCTAAACTGAATAAAAATTACAAAATTGTCTAGAATGGGAAATTAATAGTAATGAACTCTTGATACTCCACAGATTACTGTAAACAGTTAATATGAATCTATTTAGAAACTCTAATAGTCTTTAATATCATCTTTATATATTTATTTAGTGCATGTAAGTATGCATGTTTGTGTGGATAGAATGCCTGACATGCACACATGTAGAAATCAGAGCTCAACTTCCAGAACTAGGTTCTCTCCATTCACATATGTGTCATGGCAGCAGATCACACGTAGTCAGCTTTGGGACTAGGCATCCTTACCTGCTAAGCAATCTCACCAGCTGAGATCTGGACTTCATTATAGAAAATATTTTAAATATTGAAATGAACTTTTAAGGAAAGGCAACTATTCAAAATATAGAACATAATGGAAGATTTACATAAATCACTGAACATTTGGTGAATTAAATTCCCCTGTGTCTCTATAACACATTTTTATTTTCTCCTTTTCAGTTGATGGACATCTAAGCTGTTTCTATTTTCTGGCCATTTTCAATAAAGCAGCAATGAATATGGATGAGCAGATATCTCTTATAGAAGGATATAGAGTACTTGGAGAACATATCCAAGAATGGTAGAGCTGGATCGCTTGGTAGATATTTTGAACATTTTTGAAGAACCTACACAAAAATTTGCACCAACTCTACATCAGGTTATACTCCCACTCATGCTTAATATGGCTTCCTTTTTCCTACAACCACAAGACCATTTGTTACCATTTAAGCTTAGCCATTCTAACGTGGGTAATACAGCACATAATTCTACAAGACCTTCAAAATGAACGTATACCAACACACCTTATATTATTTAGGATTATAGATGAGAAAGGAATAGTCTCAGATTATTTTCATGACTCTAGTATCAATTTTGTAATAAAAGCCAGACAAGGAAACCAAAAAACAAGAATATAAGCATATCTCAGATGAGATTGAGCATAAAGGTTATCCAGAAGATACCTGCAAAGTTAATTCAAGAACACTTAAAAAAAAAACAAACTATCTAACAAGATCATTTTGCTTCATCACAGAAAAAAATAAACCAATAGACATAATCTTTACTGTAAATAAACAAAATATAGAATAAACAGATTATTTCATTAGATTCAGAAAAGTGTTATAAAACCTAGCACTTTGCCGGGCGGTAGTGGCACATGCCTTTAATCCCAGCACATGGGAGGCAGATGCACGCAGATTTCTGAGTTCGAGGCCATCCTGGTCTACAGAGTGAGTTCCAGGACAGCCAGGGCTACACAGAGAAACCCTGTCTCGAAACAACCAATTAAATTAATTAATTAATTAATTAATTAAACAAATCTAGCACTTGTTGATGATAAAAGTACCATAGAATCTGGTGAAACAATTGACATATGTCACCATAATAAAGGCAATCAACAAGTACACAGGCAACATCACAATACATGGATAAAACTCAAAGCAATTCTGTTAAATCTAAAACAATATAAGTACGTCTACTCCCCCCACTCATGTTCCATACAGTACTTCACATCTTATTAGAACATTAACACTAGCAAAACAAATAAAAGGAACAATATCTTTACTTGTACACTCTATGATTTCCTAATATAGTACCATAAAGATTCTCTAAAAATATGCCCTCTTTGATGAACTCATCCATCAAAGTAGCAGGATACAAAACTAACAGTAAAATTAATAGCTTTCCTACATCCAAAAACCCTTCCCTCAAAAAATAAAAGAAAGTAAGAAGCATTTCCATTCACAATAGATTAAAATTTAAATTAAATATATTGAAATAGGTCTAACTATAGAAGTGAAATGTTATACAATAAAAAATTTAGTCCATTGAAGAAACAGTTAGAGAAAGTACTAGATCATGGTATCTCCTGGGTTGGTAGGATAACTATTGTGGAAAATTACCACTCTACAAAGATCATTCTGCAGATTCAACATAACTGCTATCAAAATTTCAATGCAACTTATACCTAAAATTGTAAAATCATATTTAATAGTATATGGAATGATAAAAGATCAAGATGGCCATGCTATATGGAACAATTAAACAAGCTCACAAAAGCAAATGTTGTGAATATCAACACCCTAGATTTCAATTAATATTATGGAATTATAGTACAAAAACCATTATGGTACTGGCATATAATAATGCCATGGATTAATGGAATTGAATTTAGGACCTACATATAATCTTAAAGATGTGAGAATTTAACAAACTAGTAAAAATATACATTTGCTATACTCTGCTGGACATATATGACATCTTCAATATGCATTGAAGCTCTAATCACAATGACTGGGGATAAAGAAAGAACGATATTTAATTAGTTTATACTTTATGTTTTGATTGGTGTATCTTTCAAGATATCATCTCAATTTTTCAGAAGATTGTTGCACATAAATTATTCACAGTTGTTTGGATTTTCCTTCAACTATCAACTTGATTTTTAGTATTTCTACATTTTTCAGTTACGGCTACTGAATATTTCCATCTTCCTTCTTATTTTATCTAGCTGGAATAGCATTATTTTTTGTCAAGCGACCTGCTTCTCATTGTTGTTCAATGGTGCTAATGATGGTGGTTTTTATTTTATCTTTTGTTATCAGTATTTTTTAATCCACTGTTAATGTGTTTTTCCCTGTTGATTTTTTTATTTAATTTCTCATTATTCTAAGGAATCCCAAAGTAAATCAAGACATTTATTTATTCATTTTTAACTTTTTTAAAAGTTGCTCTTTCTTTCACACAATGCATTCAAACTAAAGTTTCCTCTCCTTTCACTCCTAAAGAAGTTCCCAATTACTTCTACTCTCCCCAAGACCCACTCCTCCATTTCCTTCTTTGCGAGAAGACAACCAGGACTCTTGAAGTAATTAGTAAATCCTGGCTGTGTGTTCCCTTCCTTTCCCAATGATCCAGGTTCCAGAGTGAAAGACATGCACAAACAACCCTTACATTTTAATATATGTTAAGCAGCACAATGGCTGGTCTACTACCCCCCGCCAAAAATTCCATGCTACTACTTATTAAATACTACATTCTATCCTGGCTGCTCTAGGGCCAGTTGGGCAACCCTTTGGGCTGTGCTCTCTCAGCTCCTTCACATGGTAGTTATGTCTCTCTGTTCTTCCTTATTCTCAGGGATGTCATCTCTCCTCTCTTCTACACTTTTCTGGCATCATGGAATCTCCTTCCTTCTTCCTCCAGGTCCCAACCCTGTGAAATTTCAAAACTCACTTCTGTCTGTCCTTACCATCTATTGGCTCTTGGAATTTTTATTTGCCAGTTAGAACCAACTGTGGGCAGTTTCCCAGAAGCAAACAGCAGGCACTGTGTAAGCATTTTTTGGGGGGAGTATAATTAGCATTCATAATGCAAGTGGTTACACAGAAAAAAATCAGATGCAACAAGACTAGACAAAAACCCTTCTACAGAGGCTAGGCAACCTAACTCAATATGAGGAAAATAATCTCAAATGCATGCAAAAGTATCAGAGATACATGTCCCACAAATACACCAAGCTAACAACCATAACTTATATACAGAGTACATGGTGCAGACCCATGCAAGTCCTGTTCTTGATCCCTTTGTCTCCTTGAGCCCATTTGAACCCTACTTAGTTAATTCAGTGTGTCATCTTCTCCTGATGTTCTACATCCCCTCTGACTCCTACAAACTTCTATACTCCCCCACTTCTATATTTTCCTCAGATCTGCTATAGGAAGAACCTGATGGAGAAATACTCTCTTGTATTTGAATTTAAAAAATGCACTGATCTGTGATTATTGCAGAATATCACTAGTAAACATTTATTGATTTTCCCCCCTGTGGTACTTGGTTCTATCCTAAGTTGCCAGGCTAGCCAGTCTTCTGTTCCTGGCCACCAAGGCAATGTAGAGCATGGACTTTCTGTAGTAGCCTGCCTTCAAGCTAAACCAGATATTTGTTGGCCACTCTTACATCTTATGTGACACCATTGTCCAAGCACATCTTGTAGGCATGACATATTGTAGGTCAAGTTTCTTGTGGCTGAATTGCTCTCCATGTTTCTTTTACCATTGCCTACAGAGTGTTTTTCCATGCCAAGTTGATTAGAGCATCATGGAGAATTCTTGAAATCTCTATAATCAAGGAAAATGTATGAATGATGTTCTCAGCAATAGTGTTGGGATGTCAGTTTTTTGAGAGGGACCTTCTGTCTAATAAGCAGCCCTTGTTTGTTTAGAGATCTCTGTTGGACCTCTTTAGCCCCCAAACAACCAAATGAAATTCAGTTCCACTATAGCAGAAGCCTTGCCTGACAATAAAAGCTAGCCATTTCAGACTTTGTACCCTCCATTAGCATGAGTCTTCCCTAGGTCACCATGGTAGATTCCAGAAAATTTCTACTGAAATGGGATTCCACATCACTCCCCCAAATAACATCCCGCCCAATTTCAACTATCTCTCTTTACCCACTTTCTCCAACCCTTCCAAATTAACTGATCCCTCCTTCTGTGTCCATTTATTTAGCATTACTTTTTTTTATTCGATGTATTCTTTATTTACATTTCAAATGATTTCCCATTTTCTGGGTCCCCACTCCCTGCTAGTCCCATAAGCCCTCTTCCCTCCCCCTGTTCCTCTATCAACTCCTTCCCACTTCCCTGTTCTGGTATTTCCCTATACTGTTGCATTGAGTCTTTCCAGAACCAGGGGCCACATTACTTTTTAATACATACAACCAAATCAATATCTTTCTATAACCTCTATTTTGATTACCTCATAATCATTTTCCTAGTTTAGTGCAAAGTATGTGAAATTTTTGATATTAATATTTATTAACTGTTGTATTTCTTACTGAAGTAGTACTGCAACCTTTATTCAAATGCTGGAGGAAGGAAGATGGCATAGGTGTCTTTCTCCCATTGGTATATGGAATAACCCAACCATGTATTTACTGTAGAAATCATATACTTTTTATAATTTTAATTTTATGGAATTAAATTTGTGCCCCAGGACTTGGTCTATCACAGTAGATACCATATAAAGCTACAAAGTAATTCATCTTATATCTCCATTTTATGTGGGAATATACAGGAGTTTATATTAACTGTATTATTCTTGAGGAAACCAACAATGTCCTTATTATTTTCTTTTATCTCCCAGACTTATTCATTTGTGAGAAAGAAGTGTTGAAAAATCCAAATGCATGTATATCTACGATTTACTTTTTGATGCTATCATGTTCACACATATTCTGATATTTTATTCTCAGTTGTGTACAAGTCAGTATTTGCCATTTCCATAGCATCAGTAATAGTGTCAGGCCTTGGAACTCCCCTTGAGCAGGATCCCACTTTTGGCCTGTCTCTGGCCCTTCTTTTCCTCAGGCTCCTCTCCATTTCCATCCCTGTAATTCTTTCAGACATGAACACTTATGGGTCAGAGTAGTGACTGTTAGATGCCCCCACCCTCATTTGTTGCCCTCTCTTCCTGCTGGAGGTGGGATCTATATGTTCCCTCTCCCTACTCTCCAGCATTTCATCTAAGGTCCCTCCTTTTGAGACCTGATAGCATCTCAACTCCCAGGTCTCTGGCTCATTCTGGAGGGACCCCCAACCTCCTACCTCCTGAGGTTGCCTGTTTCCATTCTTTTTGCTGGTCTTCAGTCTTCAGTATTCAGTCCTTCTACTTACCAAATACCAGCCCAGGTTCCCTTTGTACCACCCCAACTACCCCACCCTCATTCCCTCCCTGGTCCTCCCTCTTCTTAGAAAACTGACCCCTTTATCATTGGAAAATCACCCCTTTTATCTGTGGTAACGTTCTTTATTCCAAAGACTGCAGTACCTAAAATTATTCCAGCTACTCTAATTTCCCTTAGTATTCTGCATCTTCATTCATTTAATTTACATATATGTATGATAAAAATTGGTCACCTTGTAAACAACATATATTTGGATCTTGTCTTTTGGTCTACTGTGACATTCTCTGTCATTTAATTGGATCATTTAGTTTAATGATACTCAAGATGAATATTAACAAGTTTAAATTAATGTCTGTCACATTTGTTGCTCTTGTTCCTTGTTCTTATTTCTGCCTACATTATTTTTCTAACCTGCATGGCCTTGAGCATACTATAGAACTATATTTTTGTTTGCTCTATTAGCATGTCTCATGAATTTTTATCACATTTGCTGACAATAACCTTAGAGCTTTTAACATTCCTTTACAATAAAAACAATATATGGCCATCTATAGTTTCTAGTGATACTTTACTTATTGTGGTTATTTCTTCAAAATTACATAAACTCTAAGTAGTAAGACATTTTGGGAGAAAATGTTCTTTCTATATAAGCCTGATAATGTCAGCTTGCTGTGGGAAATTCATGGCGGAGGGATTCAACTCAAAACAGTTGTCTTTTAACCTCTTCACTTATAATTAATATGATGTACACCAATAGAAACCCAGAAACACATTTGCATATGCACAAATGTATACACTCATATACAACTATAGCATGATAAAATAAATATTAAAATAATTTATCCATTTATTTTATTATCAGATTATTTTATAACCATTTGTTTTTAATAACGTCTCTTATATGTGAAAAATAAGCCCAATTTAATATATTTTTCATATTTTAAGACATGATGATATTTTATATGAACTAAGAAAAAATATTAGTCATTTTATCTTCAATTTCCTTTTTAGATTTTACATGCTTTTTTCCTGAAATAAGACTTCTTTCCCCACTTCCTTCCCTGCTCTAGCTCCCAGCTACTAGTTCCTCTTATCTCTTGCATAAACTCTCATTTATAAATTAATATTCTCTTGATTCATTGCTTATTTTTGTTTACATACATGTCATATGCATTCATATGTATGCATGTATTTATATATATGCACAAATAAAAAAAGGCACCTGAATTTATTTTTGTTGATGGTATTTATATAGGTTCAAGGTGATGTATATATGAGTTCATAGTTAACAACATTTTGTTCAGAAACTAATACAATAACTAATATTTGGAGAGAATAATTTTCATTTCTCAACACTCATTGCTTGCCTGAAGTTGTCTCACTAGGAGTTGGATGCCATCAAAGGTCCTCTTTCCAAATTAAAATGTCCACTGATGTTGGCATTGTGTTGATACTGTTTATGAACTGGTTTCGGAAAAGGCTGCTTTACTGCAGACTTTCTGGCATTCTGATTCTTGTGCCCCCATTTCCATGGTGTTTTCTGAACCACAGATGCATGGTGTGTGTTCTAAATGTAAAGCTCGGGGCTGAGCCATCCACTTTCAATTGTTCTGTGCTTAACTGTGTTAAAAAAAAAATCTATCATTCCACATTTTGACTGACCTGTATAATTCCTCACTATGCTCTGAATATTATAATTTTATCTTTCTTTCTTTCTTTCTTTCTTTATTTATTTATTTATTTTTAGTTATGTTTCATTTCATTTAAATCATTACATGTTTTTAAGCTTCCTTTTTGCATTTCTTCTTTATGTGTTCTGCATTGGTAGAGGCCAAACTGTCTACCACTTTTCACAAGATTCAAGGCCCTTATATAAAACCGTACCACTATGTCTCATTGTTAAGATTTGATGGGAAGAAAAATGCTCAAAAATTATGAGACTTTCATGACAAATAATACTTCATAAAGAGCCTGGATTCATTTAAATTATATGGATTATTCTTTCTTAAAAGTTTAACATGTTTTTTATTTCTTATTTTATTATTTTCATCAAAAATATTTTTTATGCACTATGTTCTGATCATTGTTCCCATGCCCCTACTCCTCTTATATCCTCCCACATCCCGGCCCAACCAGGCTTTTTTTGGTCCCTCTCAGAAAACAAACAAACAGGCAGACCAAAACTAAACCAAAACAACAAAAACTGATATAAGAAAAAAAATAACAAAATCATGTTGTTATCAAAGTTATATTATTATATCTCCATTTCAAGGACAATGAATATATGCATGCTTAAAAAGATTTCTCTATTCTTCCACATCCTGTGATCTTTTCCTAGGGAATGATTTCTAAAAAGGGAAAATGCACCATTTCCATTGATAAAAGTGCTGGTGTTAAATCTGAAGATCTCAATTGAATCCTCCAGATCCAACTCACAAAGGACTGATTTCTTCAAGTTTTTTTCTGACGTCCATAGCTGCTTTCTGGCATGCAACATCACATCTTAATAAAAGTTTAAAAACAAAAGAAGGGTTCCAAAATGCTTCTCTGTATTACAGGTTCTGAACGTGAACTCCAACTACAGGTGGTTGACCACTGGAGCTCAATTAGTGGAAGGAAATTCAAAATAAAACAATTAAAAAAAAAAAAAAACTTCAAAGGTGTCTCAATGCAGTCATCCCATAAATATGTAAATAAATGTAAGCAATGAAGAGACAATAATCCTTCACAGACACAACCAAAGGGCATCTCTTGGGTAATACAAATGTCTGTCAAACTGACAGCCTAGTAATGACCATCATAGATTTTGTTCCTCTAAAATCAGAAGAATTAGAGCAAAGATAAGCAAGGAAACCAGAAAGCAAGCAAGCAAAACCTCCATTTTTATAACCACAGTCAACTTTATTTCTGTGATTGCCTGTGAACTTGAGGTACTGCCAAACACCTATCTGAGCAAAAACAAGCAAACAAAACTCTTTACATTAAAAAAAAAATGCATAAACTACATTCTGGATAATTTGTTTTCCTAGGTTTATATATAGTTCCTTCATATAGCATATACTTCCTACATAATGAGTAGGAGTTGTGATGTTCATTGGTCTTTCAATACAATCTCAATCTGATTTCTCTTCTTAATAGAGACAAGATTGTGTATTCAACATTTTTCTCCTGATACTTTGACAATATAATGGAAGATATCTTTACTATCAGTACTCATCAACTTTCTATTATTTTTTAACACATAATACTACAGCAGTCTCTATTTTGTGTGTTAGCACTTTCACTTAAATATTAACATTTGACAAAAATATGTATTTGTTAATGAACAGTTATACATATAATATTTTAAATTTTCTAATGTGGATATGCTTATTTATAGCGATGTGTAATGAACTCCTTGATGACATCTTTCATTATTTATAACCAATTCCTTTTAGTTTTCACAGTGGAAGTCTTTTTTAAGGTCACATATGAAGTAAAGTGCAATGAGGATTGTAAATAAGGGGTAAATATTCTTGTACTCTCGGAAAACATATATTTCACTGTCTGGTGCTTTTATCAGGACACAAGTTATTGCTTTTGTTCTTATCACTTATTCTTTCTTACTTTGTGATGAAACACATTTGTTGACATAAACTGTATTTCCAGAGAAAGTCAAAATCAATAAAGGCCAAGAATGGAACTAAGTCTCTCAAGAAGAAACCAAAGGCAACTTTTAAGATTTTTCAGGTTAACTATTGTAGTTGGGAATAAAGACCACACCACATAGTTCTTAAAGATCATCTGGAACTATCTTGTTATTGTGGCTTGCTAAGAAAGAGGAAAACAATTAGTTTTCCTTTTAAAAACTTCCTTTTAAAAAAAGGAAGAACAATTAGTTCATGCAGTTTATGATGAATTTTTTGAACATGCAGAGCATTCAAAAAGACAGTGGCACTTGTCATTGAAACAATGATAACAACTTCCTGATAATGTGTCCACCGATCATAGAGCCTGCAGTAGAAGTCATTTTTTTCTTTTTTTTTTATTCGATATATATTTTATTTACATTTCAAATGATTTTCCCTTTTCTAGACCCCCACTCCCTGAAAGCCTCCTTCCCTCCCCCTGTTTTCCCACCCAACCCTTCCTACTTCCCTGTTCTGGTATTGCCCTATACTACTTCACTGAGTCTTTCCAGAACAAGGAGCCACTCCTCCTTTCTTCTTGTACCTCATTTGATGTGTGGATTATGTTTTTGGTATTCCAGTTTTCTAGGCTAATATCCACTTATTAGTAAGTGCATACCATGATTCATCTTTTGAGACTGGGTTACCTCACTTAGTATGATGTTCTCCAGCTCCATCCATTTGCCTAAGAATTTCATGAATTCATTGTTTCTAATGGCTGCATAGTACTCCATTGTGTAGATATACCACATTTTTTGCATCCACTCTTCTGTTGAGGGATACCTGGGTTCTTTCCAGCTTCTGGAAATTATAAATAAGACTGCTATGAACATAGTGGAACATGTATCCTTATTACATGCTGGGGAATCTTCTGGGTATATGCCCAGGAGTGGTATAGCAAGATCTTCTGGAAGTGAGGTGCCCAGTTTTCGGAGGAACCGCCAGACTGATTTCCAGAGTGGTTGTACCAATTTGCAACCCCACCAGCAGTGGAGGAGTGTTCCTCTTTCTCCACATCCTCACCAACATCTGCTGTCTCCTGAATTTTTAATCTTAGCCATTCTGACTAGTGTAAGGTGAAATCTCAGGGTTGTTTTGATTTGCATTTCCCTAATGACTAATGAAGTTGAGCATTTTTTAAGATCCTTCTCCACCATCCGAAGTTCTTGAGGTGAAAATTCTTTGTTTAACCCTGTACTCCATTTTTTAATAGGGTTATTTGGTTTTCTGGAGTCTAACTTCTTGAGTTCTTTATATATATTGGATATTAGCCCTCTATCTGATGTAGGGTTGGTGAAGATCTTTTCCAAATTTGTTGGTTGCCGATTTGGCCTTTTGATGGTGTCCTTTGCCTTACAGAAACTTTGTAATTTTATGAGGTCCCATTTGTCAATTTTTGATCTTAGAGCATAAGCTATTGGTGTTCTGTTCAGGAACTTTCCCTCTGTACCGATGTCCTCAAGGGTCTTCCCCAGTTTCTTTTCTATTAGCTTCAGAGTGTCTGGCTTTATGTGGAGGTCCTTGATTCATTTGGAGTTGAACTTAGTACAAGGAGACAAGGATGGATCAATTATGGATTATGATTTTTACATATGAAAAGGCCATAATGAAACTCATTCTTATAAAAATGTTATTATGATAATATATAGACAAATAGAGTTAACTGTTAACAGCTTGGAAGAAAGTTTGTTACCTTTACATGGGTCATAAATATAGTTATTATTTAGTTCTTAAACTTTTATTTTGAAGGGAAAGATACAGCCTCACTCTACATAGCCCTATTGTGGTATTTGCTATGTAGACTAGGCTGTTTACAAACATACAGAGATCAATTGTCTATATTCTATGTGCTAAGTTTGAATTTAATGGAGCACAGTACACTGTAGTGCCTGGTCTCAGTTTCTTCTCAATCACATCAAACAGAACTACAACAAAAACAAAAACATGACGTTTTCTTATAGTTTGCAATTGTTGTTATCTTAACATTACCTCCTTCACTGTAAAATATGTCCTATTCATTAGAGTGTTTAGTCTTTTTTAAATGTGAGACTGAATAAAATATAGTTTTTAGGTTTTCCATCCTTTACATGATTTTTAAGTTTGCTTCTTTACTTTAATGTTAGAATGCAAGTGAATTATTATCCACCATTTTGTGATTGAGTTTATTTAAAGAGGAGATAGAAAGCTATCACAAATTATATGCATATGTAAATATATATTTATGTATTTATTTATTTATTTATACTCTCAATCCTGAACATCTATGCTCCAAATGCAAGGGCACCCTCTTTCGTAAAAGAAACTTTATTAAAACTCAAAGCACACATCACTCCTAACACAATAATTGTGGGTGACTTCAACACTGCACTTTCCTCAATGGACCGATCAGGAAAACAGAAACTAAACAGGGACACAATGAAACTAATTGAAGCTTTGGACCAATTAGATTTAACATACATATATATAGAACATTCTATCCTAAAGCAAAAGAATATACCTTTTTCTCAGCACCTCATGGTACCTTCTCCAAAATCGACCATAAAATTGGTCACAAGACAGACTTGAACAAATATAAGAAGATCGAACTAATCCCATGCCTCCTATCAGATCACTATGGAGTAAAAGTGGTCTTTAATAGCAACAAAAACAAGAGAAAACCTGATACCTTGGTGAAGGAAGAAATAAAGAAAGAAATTAAAGACTTTTTAGAACACAATGAAAATGAAGACACAACATACCCAAATCTATGGGACACAAGGAAAGCAGTGCTAAGAGGAAAACTCATAGCCCTGAGTGCCTCCATAAAGAAAATGGAGAGAGCATACATTGCCAGATTAATGACACATCTGAAAGCCCTGGAACAAAAAGAAGCTATTTCACACAGGAGGAGTAGGAGGCAGGAAATCATCAAACTCAGGGCTGAAATCAATCAAGTGGAAACAAAGAGAGCCATACAAAGAATCAACAAAACCAGGAGCTGGTTCTTTGAGAAAATCAACAAGATAGATAAACCCTTAGCCAGACTGACCAAAGGGCACAGAGAAAGTATCCAAATTAACAAACTTAGAAATGAAAAGGGAGATATAACAACAGAAACTGAGGAAATCCAAAAAATCATCAGATCCTACTACAAGAGCCTGTACTCAACACAACTGGAGAATCTGGAGGAAATGGACAATTTCCTTGACAGATACCAAATATCAAAATTAAATCAGGACCAACTAGACCATCTAAACAGTCCCATAATGCCTAAAGAAATAGAAGGAGTCATAGAAAGTCTTCCAACCAAAAAAAGCACAGGACCAGATGGTTTCAGTGCAGAATTCTATCAGACCTTCAAAGAAAACTTAACACCAATACTCTTCAAACTATTTCACAATATAGAAACAGAAGGAACACTACCCAATTCCTTCTATGAAGCCACAATTACGCTGATACCAAAACCACACAAAGATCCAACAAAGAAAGAGAACTTTAGACCAATTTCCCTTATGAACATCGATGCAAACATACTCAATAAAATTCTTGCCAATCGTATCCAAGAACACATCAAAACGATCATCCACCATGATCAAGTAGGCTTTATCCCGGGAATGCAGGGTTGGTTCAATATACGGAAATCCATTAATGCAATCCATTACATAAACAAACTCAAAGAAAAAAACCACATGGTCATTTCATTGGATGCTGAAAAAGCATTTGACAAAATTCAGCATCCTTTCATGCTTAAAGTCTTGGAGAGAACAGGAATTCAAGGCCCATACCTAAACATAGTAAAAGCAATATACAGCAAACCTGTAGCCAGCATCAAACTAAATGGAGAGAAACGTAGCAATCCCACTGAAATCAGGGACCAGACAATGCTGCCCCCTTTCTCCTTATCTTTTCAATATTGTACTTAAGGTACTAGCTTGGGCAAATTGACAACATAAGGAGGTCAAAGGGATACAAATTGGAAAGGAAGAAGTCAAACTATCATTATTTGCAGACGACAAGATAGTCTACCTAAGTGACCCAAAAAACTCCACTAGAGAGCTCCTACAGCTGATAAACAACTTCAGCAAAGTGGCAGGTTATACAATCAACTCAAGCAAATCAGTGGCCTTCCTATTCTCAAAGGATAAGCAGGCTGAGAAAGAAATTAGGGAAATGACCCCCTTCACAATAGCCACAAACAGTATAAAGTATCTTGGGGTGACTCTTACCAAACATGTGAACGATCTGTATGACAAGAACTTCAAGACTCTGAAGAAGGAAATGGAAGAAGACCTCAAAAAATGGGAAAACCTCCCATGCTCATGGATCGGTAGAATCAATATAGTTAAAATGGCCATTTTGCCAAAAGCAATATACAGATTCAATGCAATACCCATCAAAATCCCAACTCAATTCTTCACAGAGATAGAAAGAGCAATTATCAAATTCATCTGGAACAACAAAAAACCCAGGATAGCTAAAACTATTCTCAGAAACAAAAGAAAGTCTGGGGGAATCAGTATCCCTGACCTCAAGCAATACTACAGAGCAATAGTGTTAAGAACTGCATGGTATTGGTACAGTGACAGGCAGGAGGATCAATGGAACAGGATTGAAGATCCAGAAATGAACCCACACACCTATGGCCACTTGATCCTCGACAAAGAGGCTGAAAACATCCAATGGAAAAAAGATAGCCTTTTCAACAAATGGTGCTGGTTCATCTGGAGGTCAGCATGCAGAAGAATGTGAATTGATCCATCCTTGTCTCCTTGTACTAAGCTCAAATCCAAATGGATCAAGGACCTCCACATAAAGCCAGACACTCTGAAGCTAATAGAAAAGAAACTGGGGAAGACCCTTGAGGACATCGGTACAGGGAGAAAGTTTCTGAACAGAACACCAATAGCGTATGCTCTAAGAGCAAGAATTGACAAATGGGACCTCATAAAATTACAAAGTTTCTGTAAGGCAAAGGACACCATCAAGAGGACAAATCGTCAACCAACAAATTGGGAAAAGATCTTCACCAATCCTACATCAGATAGAGGGCTAATATCCAATATATATAAAGAAACCAAGAAGTTAGACTCCAGAAAACCAAACAACCCTATTAAAAAATGGGGTACAGAGTTAAACAAAGAATTCTCACCTGAAGAACTTCGGATGGCGGAGAAGCATGTTAAAAAATGCTCAACTTCATTAGGGAAATGCAAATCAAAACAACCCTGAGATTTCATCTTACACCAGTCAGAATGGCTAAGATTAAAAATTCAGGAGACAGCAGGAGTTGGAGAGGATGTAGAGAAAGAGGAACACTCCTCCACTGCTGGTAGAGTTGCAATTTGGTACAACCACTCTGGAAATCACTCTGGCAGTTCCTCCAAAAACTGGGCACCTCACTTCCAGAAGATCCTGCTCTACCACTCCTGGGCATATACCCAGAGGATTCCCCACCATGTAATAAGGATACATGCTCTACTATGTTAATAGCAGCCCTATTTATAATTGCCAGATGCTGGAAAGAACCCAGGTATCCCTCAACAGAAGAGTGGATGCAAAAAATGTGGTATATCTACATAATGGAGTTCTATTCAGCCATTAGAAACAATGAATTCATGAAATTCTTAGGCAAATGGATGGAGTTAGAGAAAATCATACTAAGTGAGGTAACCCAGACTCTAAAGGTGAATCATGGTATGCACTCACTGAGAAGTGGATATTAACCTAGAAAATTGGAATACCCAAAACATAATCCACATATCAAGTGAGGTACAAGAAGATAGGAGGAGTGGCCCCTTGTTCTGGAAAGACTCAGTGAAGCAGTATTAGGCAAAACCAGAACGGGGAAGTGGGAAGGGGTGGGTGGGAGGACAGGGGAAGAGAAGGGGGCTTACAGGACTTTTGGGGAGTGGGGGGCTAGAAAAGAGGAAATCATTTGAAATGTAAATAAAAATTATATCGAATAAAAAAAAGAATACAAGTGAATTATTATCCACCATTTTGTGATTGAGTTTATTCAAAGAGGAGATAGAAAGCTATCACAAATTATATGCATATGTAAATATACATTTATTTATTGTTGTATTCTTATATAATACAAAACAAAATTATTCTAAGCAGTTATGTAATATATTAGTTGACAGTATGTAGCTTTCAAACCAGCCATGTCTGTATCTCTGGACTTTCTGAAAATGTAAATTCTCAGATATTAATTTATACCTTATGCATCTAAACTGAAAATACTTTGATACAAGATATTTACATATCTCATACCAGATTTAACATACAATTAAAACAAGATGAAACTCTATATCATTTATTTTATAGTTCTACTTCTTAGGTAACTTATTAGATATTTCCACAAACCTACAAGTTAGCAAATCCCTGTTTTGCTTAAGCATCTAGTCCAGGCCACAATACACAAACAAAAATGGAAATGACATATTGCTTAAGAAATGTATTCTTAAGCAGTCAGTAATCTGCCTGTGTTTATTCTAATTTTTAAGGGTGTTTGTGCCATAAATGACTGTGTCAACCCAGTCATGATATTTCACTGTTAAAGAGAATCAATTTGTCAGACATGTTTTTACATCCACAAGTATATGAGGAGCAGAAGCACCTGGGGATAAGTTTCATTTTGATTTATTGAATGATAGAGAGTTTGGCTGTGGCCCAGTGCACTGCAGAAAAAGAACTGAGCCTTGAATCCCTCCATGATTTTATTCTCACTCTTAATGAAACTTAAACATTAAGAATGCTGAGAGTGGAGGACTGACAGGAGAGGGAAAAAAAGGGTAAATATTGGGGCGAGCTACCTGCTCAATTCTGTAAAGGGACATCAAACATCATCTTGCCTTTGTTTCAGTTTTTATACTTCCATGTGTTGTGCATTAGTAACCCTCACTTCTAGCAATCTTCAATGTTTGAAAGTAGCCAAAGGACATTTGATTAAAATGCCAATGAATTTTTTAATAAAATATATTTTGAAAATGTACTTTTTATTGTTTGTATGCATTTGAAAGGGAGCAAGAGGTGGAGATGGGAGATGGGATACTTACATGTGTGGTGCTCAGAAGACTAGTTTAGTTTTTTATATGGTTGTCTCTTTTAGTCTTTCCACCAGTTCTAAGGGTTAAACTAAAGTTATCAGTCATGTAAGACAAGCTTCTGAGACTTCACAATAGGCCCTGTAAACAGTCATAGGACTTTTGAACACACACATGAAACTATTTTGCCCTCATTGTAAAATGTAGTGGGTAATCTATTCTGCTATGATAGGGAACTATCCAGTGATAAAGACATAATCAATTGACAATGTCTTAAGGTCATTCATGTTGTTGTCTCTTCCAGAGTCACAATTATAAATAAAACACTGTTCTAAATATGCAAGGCAGTGAAATTAGGTAAGTCTAAGGGTTTCTAATTTGTTTTTATTTAAATACTAATACAGAAAAGCATTTGTACCTACATGGAATTTTGTATGGTCCAGGAGGAACAATGACTCTGGAAATCAGTCTGGCTATTCCTCAGAAAACTGGGCATGACACTTCTGGGGGATCCTGTTATGCCACTCCTGGGCATATACCCAGAGGATTCCCTGGCATTCAATAAGGATACATGTTCTACTATGTTCATAGCAGCCTTATTTATAATAGTCAGAAGCTGGAAAGAACTCAGATGTCCCTCAATGGAGGAATGTATACAGAAAATATGGTATATTTACACAATGGAATGCTACTCAACAATTAAAAACAATGATTTCATAAAATTTTTAGGCAAATGGTTGGAACTGGAAAATATCATCCTAAGTGAGGTAACCCAATCACAAAAGAATACACATGGAATGCAATCACTGATAAGTGGATATTAATTAGTCCAGAAGCTCTGAATACTCAAGACACAATTAGCATATCAAATGATACCCAAGAAGAAGGAGAGGGCCCTGGTCCTGGAAAGGCTTGATCCCGCATCTTAGGGGAGTACCAGGACAGAGAAATGGGAGGGAGTGATTGGAGAATGGTTGAATAGAAGAGGGCTAATGGGGCATATGGGGAGGGGAAAACTGGGCAAGGGGAAAGCATTTGGAATGTAAACAAAGAATATAGAAAATTTTTTAAAAAAGGAAAAAAACGAACCCTGAAATAAATGCTTTTCATCCTTGGACTTTACATAACATATAATCTATCACACTTTGTACCACAAAGAGACCATTAACATCTTGCATTTTATCATTAATATTACAAAACATAAGGGCATTCTCATGACCATTATCATCAAAATAGCTATTGTTCAGTGTGGAGGGCATACAACTCATCCCCCCCTCAGAAGATTAAGAAAAAAAAAAAAACAGTCTACTCACTTTGACCCGTATTCAGGCTGAGAATATTTAGGGATGGGACAGGTTTAAAAACACAACTAGCAAATGCAGACACTTAGAGACACCAAGCAAAGTGTAACAGTTTTGAGAGTCAGTTGAATTCTCAAAAATCAGGAAACAAGATGATGGTTTCAACCCTGCAGAGAGAATGGCACACCAAACAGTTATTGTGAATTAACAGTTAAAGGATCTACTTGGTTGCTATACACAACTCACATTCAGAACTTGGAAAAGGGGTGCTACTCTTTTTCTGAGCCACATGAGTTCTTATGAATAGTGACCTTACATAGGAAATAATTAAGATTAAATATAAGAATACCTTTCATAATATCATGTAGGGGACAAGGATATAGGAATACAAATGAGAGGTTTTTAATTGAGGAATAATTATTCTATAGGTATTTATCATTGTTTCCTGTGATTGTTTTATGGACACCAAAAAAAAAAAAAAAAGAAAAAAAAAAAAGAAAAATGGAGAAAGCAAGCTAGTTTGGACACCCATTTTTCTCTGTTTGATGATTGTGAATACAATGTGACCACTTCCCTCATGATCCTGTTGATGAATTCCCTCTTCTGGTGAGCGATACATTTTCACTGTGAGCCAAAATAAACTCTTTCTACTAAGTTGGTCTTGCTTTTATGGCAACAATGAAAAAAATAACTCATCCTGAATCTTAATCAACTTAAAGGGCTTCTTTGCTCTTGGCTTGTTTTAAAATCAAACAGATTCTACTTAAATAAATGACATTCAGAGTTTAAATTTGCTCTGGCTGTCTTCCATACAAATAGTTTTTCAGTACCGATGTGTTACTGTACACATACTTTTATTAAAATATTTCATTTACAGTGACAATATCTAGTTATTGGTACCACTAATTACAGAATGCAAATCCAATATTAAAATCATTCATTAACTCACAGTCTAAACCTCTCTGGGTTTATTCACAATTTAATGTGTGATGAAAGTTAGCAAAACTTCTTCACAGAAAATAATCATGTATTCCGCATTGAACATGTAAAAGATTAGAATTGAGAAAAATTTGAGAATTATCTAAGAACCTTGGTTAAAGCAACCTGTTTGAGTTTTATTTCCTGACTTTGATTGATTTTAACAATGTTTCTTTATTAAATATATACTTTTACAAGTGTTTTAGAAAGAGAAAATTCTAATTAACTTTAGCAATAAACACTGTTTTAAATATGATCCAAGGCTCAATTTGTTTCTACTAAGACAACTGTGTAGCTCTACTGATTGTATAACCAGAAAAAGAATATGATGTAAGTTTTATAACAAAACACTTTTGCATCAGTCAACTTCTTGCAATTGAAGGGTCACTGGCTAAATTGAGCAAGAAAGCATCTCAACTTTGACAGATTACATTGAAAACTCAGGAAAAATATGATGACATGCAGCTGCTGGTCATCATATTAAAAGCCAAGAGCCTAGAAAAAACCCAGCATCTTTTTCCAGTGAATTTGAAGTCAAAAGAACAATTAATATACTTAATACATTGTGTAAGCCTTTTGAAAGTCTACTTTTCTCTCTTCTATGTGTAGATACCTAGATTTTCTTTTATGGTAATGAATTGTTTCAGAAGATTCTGTCGTAATTAATTTCTAACAAAATAAAAATGCTAAATGTCTGAGTTACCTTAATCAGGATATTTTCTAGTTTCCTCCATTTGCCTGAAAAACTCATGATTTGGTTTTTTCAAGACAGTGTTTCTCTGTGTAGCCCTTGTTGTCCTAGAACTCACTCTGTAGACCAGGCTGGCCTTGAACTCAGAAATCCGCCTGCCTCAGAAATACCTCCCAGAGTGCTAGGATTACAGGTGTGTGCCACTACCACCCAGTGATGTCCTCATTCTTAAGAGGTGAATAATATTCCATGATGTAAATGAACTACATTTTCTCTACTCATTCTTCCATTGTGGGATATCTTGGTTGTTTTTAGATTCAAGCTATCACAAATAAAGCTGCTATGAACACAGTGGAACAAGTGCTCCTTTGGCTTGGTGACATATCTTTAGGGTATATACCCAAGAGTAGTATAGCTAGGTCTTCACGTGTGTCCAATTTCCTGAGGAACCTCTAGATTAATTTACAGAATATTTGTCCCAGCTTACAATCCCACCAGCAATGGAGGAGTGTTCCTCATTCTCCACATTCTTGCCAGCATGTGCTGTCTTTTGAGTTTTTGATCTTAGCCATTCTCATTCATGTGAGGTGGACTCTCAGGGTGGTTTTGATTTGCATTTCCCTAATGACTTAGGACTTTGAACATTTCTTTAATAGTTTCTCAGCCATTTTACATACCTCTGTTATAAATTCTCTGTTTAGTTCTGTACTCCATTTTTTGATTTGGTTTTTCGGTTCTTTGGAGATTAGCTTCTTGAGTTCTTTATATATTTTGTATATTAGCCCTCTATTAAATATGAGATTAGTGAAGATTTTTTCCCCAATCTGTAGGTTGCTGATTTGCCCTATTGACTCTGTAGGTTTCTGATTTGTCCTATTGATTGTGCATGTGTGTGTGTATGTGTGTGTGTGTGTGTGTGTGTGTGTGTGTGAGTGTGATTGTTTTAATCTAGAATAGATAATAATTGGAATACAGAAACAATCTCAAAATAAATCAATAGGGTGGTATACACATGGGAAAGAAAGAAGTGAGCAAGTCTGTGTTAGAGAAATGAGGGAAGAAGCCATATTGTTTGTGAGCTATGAAGAGAAATGGAGCTGGAGACATAAAGGAGGTCGCTGCTCTTGCTCCTTGGGAAATAGAAAATTACACTGTCTATCAATAGAACCACTAGCAAAAGAGAGTGCCAATGCTTTCTGAGAATGTCGACCAGTGTGTAAAATGCTGTGACTCCTATAGTCCTAAGTATACAAGAACAATAGGCTGGCCTGTGAAATGGCCTCCATTCCTGAAAAAGGTGAGAGAGCTGCCCACTTCTCCCTTGTACAGCATGGGAGAGCTAACCTACGGCATTAGAGTGGGAGTATCTAGTCTAGCTAACCCAATCACCCTCAACCAGATGCATCACTTGGTAGAGTGCCCCATACCTCAGCTGAGCAGCACTAGCAGTCACTCTGGTGGGGGAGGCATCATAGAACAAGCCTGAGTGGGTCATGAGATAGGGAGGCTTAGCCTTGCCCTTCCTCTGGTCGAACTGGGAGGTCTAGCATTAGTGTCATGGGTGCAGGATAGCTAGCAGGCAAACATATTCAGCCATCACCCAGCCCAGGTCTAGAACTTGAGATAACCCCACCACAACATCTACCCAATCTATG
Organism: Apodemus sylvaticus; assembly: GCF_947179515.1. Taxonomy (NCBI): domain Eukaryota; kingdom Metazoa; phylum Chordata; class Mammalia; order Rodentia; family Muridae; genus Apodemus; species Apodemus sylvaticus. Next base: position 30,654,541 of record NC_067486.1, on the reverse strand, counting down.
AGCTACTGAGAACTAAAGCGGCAGGATTTCTATGGCTCAGGGCAACAAGCGGCTAATGGGTAGGAGTCCTGCTGAGGATACAGCATTGAGAGTGTGGCAGAAGCCATAGGACTTAAACCAAACCAATCACTTATTGCAATGAATATTCACAAGTGAACCTGTCTAGACAAAAGCTTGTTCTGTGTGACACACCATAGTTTCCACAATGAGACAGTTTCGTTTGTTTTATTTTGATTTGATAGGGGTCTGGAAGGTTGTCAGGATAGGAGTCAGATAAGGAAGAATAAAAAGATCTGGGAGCCTGGAGTACACAGTGCAAAATTCACAAAGAATTAAAATTAAAAATGAACAAAATAAATGAAAATGAAGAAAAAATAAGACACAAAAGTGCTAGGAACAGATAGATAGGAGTTGAAAAATTCTATTTGTTATGCAATCACACATCTAATTGGTTTGTCTCGCTTTTTTATTATTGAGCCATATCTTGTGCAGGAATTCTATGTATCCAAAGACATGTATACAGAATTTATACATAATGTTTAAAGCAGTACATGTTAAAATACCTAAAGAAGTAAAAATTGAAGAATGCAGAAGTAAAATTATAATACACAAAAGGTCCAGCCTCTCTCTCTCTCTCTCTCTCTCTTTCTCTCTCTCTCTTTCTCTCTCTCTCCCTCTTTCTCATATATATATGCATATATATACATATCTGTAAATACACTCACAAACACACACACACACACACACACACACACACACACACACACATTCACATTCCAGTTGTTTCCCTTCTCCTGGTCTGTCTTCCAATAGTTCTTCATCACTCCTCCCACTGTCTCCAACAGGATTTCACATTCTACCCCTAAGCCACCAAACCTCCCCACTTCCTGGAGGCTCACGTCTCCTAAGGGTTAGTTGCCTTGTCTCTCACTGAGGTCACAGTTGGCAGTCCTCTTCTGGATATGTGTTGCATTGCAGTCCTCATATATAATATCATATATATAATATTTACATTCCAGTTGATATCCCTCTCCTAGTCTTACCCTCAATAGTTTCTTATCCCAGTATTCCTCCCCCTATCTCCAAGAGGATTTCCTACTCCCCTACCCCAAACCACCAGACCTCCTCATTCTCTGGAGTCTGAAGTCTCTCAAGGCTTAGCTGATTCTTCCCGCACTGAGGCTAGACCAGGCAGTCCTTATCTAGTAGATGTGTTTCCGGCCTCATATCAGCTGGTTTGTGCTACCTGGTTGGTGGCTCCATGGCTTAGAGATCCCAGGGGATCCAGGTTAGTTGAGCCTGCTGGTCTTCCTATGGTTTTGCTCCATCACTGATGATATTTTTAAAATAATTTCTACACATCAAGTTTATAAGTCCAGTTTTATGCCTCTTCTGTCCCTTTTGCCCCTTTTGCTGCCCAGTCCTTTATGTTGGGGCAGACTCTTGGCTGGTCTTCTCCAGTGAAGACACGATTTCCTGTTCCTCCATAGAGAACTGGCTGTACTCAGAGCAGTTGGTCAGAAACCCCTCTCCCCTCCACAGTCCCAGAGCTGCTGCTAGAGGCCCAGTGGACTCCAGACCCATCACCCATCAAAACCTGAGCCCTCCTGAATACCACTCCCCTTCCATCACTTCTGCCCCTACAGCTGCCTGGTCCTTTCTCTGGGACAGACTCTTAGCTGGTCTGCTCCAGTGAAGACACCATCTCCTGATCTGTCTTAGAAAACCCACTGCACTCAGAACAGTTAGGAACTTGCTGCACTCAGAGCAGTTGAGGATCAGCTGCTCTCAGAGCAGCTAGATAACACTTGACTGCTCCACTGAAGACCCAACAGTCTGAAGGCCTCCCAGGAGATCTACTGCAGCCAGGACAACAGATTAGCAGCTTCTCTGTCCTTGAGAAGAGCCCCCAGTTGGAAGGCCCAACCTATGGTCTGCTACAGCCAAGGCTTCAGGCCTCCCAGGAGACCTGAAGCAACCCAAGGACAAAAGAGGGAGACTCCAGACCAACAAACACCAGGGATTTCAAGATGGCAAAAGGCAAACACAATACCATATTCAACAGAAGCCAATATACATGGGCATCATCAGAATCCCGTTTTCCCACTACAGAAAGGCCTGAATACAACAACACACATAAAAATCAGGAAGATGACCTAAAATCCTATCTCATGAGAATAATAGAGTCCTTTGAAGAAGATATCAATAACTCACTGACTGAAATAAAGGTAAACCTAGGTGAACAGGTAAAGGAATTGATTGAACAAAACAATCCAAGACCTAAAAGTAAAAGTACAAACAATAAATAAAACACAAATGAAGGCAAATCTGGAAATGGAGAACCTGGGAGATGTCAGGTATTACAGATGTATCACCAACAGAATACAAGAGATAGAAGAGAGAATCTCAGGTATAGAATATCCCTTAAACGAGATTGATACAACTGTCAAAGAAAATTCAAAACATAAAATAGATACAACTGTCAAAGAAAATTCAAAACATAAAATACTCCTAACCCAAAACATCTAAGAAATTCAGGACACAATGAAAAGACCAAATCTAATAATAATTGGAATAGAGAATAGTGAAGATTCCCAGCTCAAAGGACCTGAATATGTCTTCAACAAAATCATAGAAGTAAACTTACCCAACCTAAAGAAAGTGATGGCCATAAAGGAACAAGAAGCCTATAGGATACTGAATAAATGGGACCAGAAAAGAAAATCCTCTTGTCATATAATAATCAAAACACTACACATGTAGAACAAAGAAAGAATATTAAAAGCTGCAAGGAAAAAGGACCAAGTAACATGCAAAGGTAGACCTATCAGAACTACACGAGACCCCTAAACAGAGACTATAAAAGCCAGAAAAGCCTGGTCAGAAGTCATGCAAGCTTTAAGACAACACAAATGCAAGCCCAGTCTACTATACCCAGCAAAACTCTCAATCAACATAGAAGGAGAAACCAAAATATTCCAGGACAAAACCAAATTTAAACAGTATCTATCTACCAATCCAGCCCTACAGAGGATCCTAGAAAGAAAACTCCATCCAACACAAGCAAGGTACTTGCATCAAAGAAAGGACAAGATATGAAACATATCACAACAAAGTCAAAGGAGAGAAACATAAGCACATAAAGTCACCTACAAAAACAAACATATCAGGAACCAGCAGTAATTTCTCTTTAATATCTCTAAATATTAATGGAGTCAACTCACCTATAAAACGACATGAGCTAACAGACGGGATACATAAACAGAATGCAGAATTTTGCTGCATAAAAGAAACACACCTCAATAGCAGAGACACACTATCTAAGAGTAAAAGAATAGAAAACGTCCTCCAAGAAAATGGTCCAAGGAAACAAGCAGGAATTCCCATCCTACTACCCAATAAAATAGTCTTTCAAACAAAATTTAACAAGCATGATGATGGACACTTCATATTCATCAAGGGAAAATTCACCAAGAGAAAGTCTCAATTCTGAGCATCTATGCCCCAAATGCAAGATCACACACATTCATAAAAGAACACTTACTAAAGCTCAAAACAAACATTGAACCCCACACAGTAATAGTAGGAGACTTCAAGAGCCCACTCTCACCAATGGTCAAGTCATTGAATTAGAAACTAAATTAAGGCACAGCAAAACTAAGAGAGGTTATGATCTAAATAGATTTAATAGACATCTACAGAACATTTCACCCTAAAACAAAATAATACACTTTCTTCTCAGCACTTCATGGTACCTTCTCCAAAATTGACCATAACAAAACCCTCAACCAAAACAAGAAGATTGAAATAATACCATGCATCCTATCAGATCACCATGGCCTAACGCTGGTCTTCAATAACAGCAAAAACTACAGAAAGCCCACATACATGTAGAAACTGAACAATCTTTTACTCAGTGATAACTTGGTCACAGAAGGAATACAGAAAGAAATTAAAGACATCCTGGAATTTAATAAAAATATTGACATATCATATCCAAACTTATGGGACACAATCAAAGCATTGCTAAGAGGAACGTTCATAGCACTTAGTGCCCAGGTAAAGAAAGTAGAGAGATCTTATACAAACACCTTAACAGCACACCTGAGATCTCCAGAACAAAAATGAAGCAAACACATCCAAAAGGAGTAAAAGGCCAGAAACAGTCAAACCCAGGGCTGAAATCAATCAAATAGAAACAAAGAAATCAATACAAAGAATCAACAAAACCAGAAGCTGGTTCTTTGAGAGAAGCAACAAAATAGGTAAACCCTTACACAAACTAACTATAGGGCTGCGAAGCAGTATCTAAATTATCAACATCAGAAATGAAAAGGGAGGCATAACATCAGAAATGGAAGAAATTTAAAAATAATCATCAGAGCCTATTATAAAAGCTTATACTAAAAAAAATCTAGTTGAAATAGGTGGTTTTCTAGACAGATACCACAAACCAAAGTTAAATCAAGAGCAGGTAAATTATCTAAACAGGCCCATATTGCACAAGGAAATAGAAGTCATTAGAAACCAAAAATAGCCCAGGGCCAGACAATTTTAGTGCAGAATTCTACCAGACTTTCAAGGAAGATCTGATAACCAATTTTTCTCAAACTAGTCCCTAAAATAGAAAGAGACGGAATGCTACCTAACTCATTCTGTGAAGCCACAATTACTCTGATACCTAAACCACACAAGTGGCAACCAAAAAAGAGAACTTCAGACCAATCTCACTAATGAATGCAAAAATATTCAATGAAATTCTTGTAAACTGAGTCCAAAAAATACATCAAAACTGTCATTCACCACACTCAAGCAGGCTTCATCCTAGGGATGCAAGGTTGGTTTAATATAAGAAAATCCACTAATGTAATCCACTATATAAACAAACTCAAAGAAAAAAATCACATAATCATCTCCTTAGATGCAGAAAAAGCATTTGACAAAATACAACACCCTTCATGTTAAAAGTATTGCAGAGATCAGCAATTTAAGACCTATACCTAAACATAATAAAAAGCAATATTTAAGAAACCAACAGGCATTATAAAATTAAATGAAGACAGACTTAAAGCAATTGCACTGAAATCAAGGATAAGACAAGGACTTCTCCTCTCCCCATATCTTTCAATTCAGTAGTCAAAGTGTCAGCTAGAGCAATTAGATAACAAAAGAGATCAAGGAGATACAAATTGGCAAAGAAGAAATAAAGGTATAGCACTATTTCCAGATGATATGATAGTATACATAAGAAACCCCGAAAAATTCAACCAGAGAACCTCTCCAGCTGATAAACAACTTTAGCAAAGTAGCTGGATATAAAATTAACTCAAATAAATCAGTAACCTTCCTTTATATAAATGAAAAACAGGCTGAAAAAGAAATTAAGGAAACAACTCCTTTCAGAATAGCCACAAATAATATAAAGTATCTTGGGTAATTCTAACCAAATAAGTGAAAGACCTGTATGACAATTACTTCTAGTCTCTCAAGAAAGAAATCAAAATGATCTCAGAAAACAGATCTTTCATGCTCAAAGATTAGCAGAATTAACATAGTAAAAATGGCCATCCTACCAAAGTAAATCTTTAGATTCAATGCAATCACTATCAAAATCCCAACACAATTCTTCAAAGACACGGAAAAAGCAATTCTCAAATTTATCTGGAAAGGCAAAAACCAAACAAACAAGCATACAAAACAAAACAAGAATAGCAAAAACAATTCTTAACCATAAAGTACTTCAGGGGGACTCACTAGCCCTGACCTCAAGATTTACTACAGATAATTAGTGAAAAAAATCGTATGGTACTGGTACAGAGGCAGACACATTGATTAATGGAATAGAATTGAAGACCCAGAAACAAAACTACACATGTATGGACACTTGATCTTTGACAAAGAAGCAAAAACTATACAATGAAAAAAAGAAAGCAATTTCAATAAATGGTGCTGGTCCTACTGGCTGTCTGTATGTAAAAAACAAAAAAGAAAAGATAAGGAGAAAGGGGGCAGCCTTGTCTGGTCCCTGATTTCAGTGGGATTGCTTCAAGTTTCTCTCCATTTAGTTTGATGCTGGCTACCGGTTTGCTGTATATTGCTTTTACTATGTTTAGGTATGGGCCTTGAATTCCTGTTCTCTCCAAGACTTGAAGCATGAAAGGATGCTGAATTTTGTCAAATGCTTTTTCAGCATCCAATGAAATGACCACGTGGTTTTGTTCTTTGAGTTTGTTTATGTAGTGGATTGTATTGATGGATTTCCGTATATTGAACCAACCCTGCATTCCCGGGATAAAGCCTACTTGATCATGGTGAATGATCGTTTTGATGTGTTCTTGGATTCGGTTGGCAAGAATTTTATTGAGTATTTTTGCATCGATGTTCATAAGGGAAATTGGTCTGAAGTTCTCTTTCTTTGTTGGATCTTTGTGTGGCTTTGGTATCAGCGTAATTGTGGCTTCGTAGAAGGAATTAGGTAGTGTTCCTTCTGTTTCTATTTTGTGGAATAGTTTGAAGAGTATTGGTGTTAAATCTTCTTTGAAGGTCTGATAGAATTCTGCACTGAAACCATCTGGTCCTGTGCTTTTTTTTGGTTGGAAGACTTTCTATGACTCCTTCTATTTCTTTAGGCTTTATGGGACTGTTTAAATGGTCTAGTTGGTCCTGATTTAATTTTGGTATTTGGTATCTGTCAAGGAAATTGTCCATTTCCTCCAGATTCTCCAGTTGTGTTGAGTACAGGCTCTTGTAGTAGGATCTGATGATTTTTTGGATTTCCTCAGTTTCCGTTGTTATATCTTCCTTTTCATTTCTAAGTTTGTTAATTTGGATACTTTCTCTGTGCCCTTTGGTCATTCTGGCTAAGGGTTTATCTATCTTGTTGATTTTCTCAAAGAACCAGCTCCTGGTTTTGTTGATTTTTTGTATGGTTCTCTTTGTTTCTACTTGATTGATTTGGCCCTGAGTTTGATGATTTCCTGCCTTCTACTCCTCCTGGGTGAAATAGCTTCTTTTTGTTCTAGGGCTTTCAGGTGTGTCATTAAGCTGGTAATGCATGCTCTCTCCGTTTTCTTTGTGGAGGCACTCAGGACTATGAGTTTTCCTCTTAGCACTGCTTTCATTGTGTCCCATAGATTTGGGTATGTTGTGTTTTCATTTTCATTGTGTTCTAAAAAGTCTTTAATTTCTTTCTTTATTTCTTCCTTGACCAAGGTATCATTGAGTAGAGTATTGTTCAATTTCCACGTGTATGTGGGTTTTCTATTGTTTCTGTTGCTATTGAAGACCACTTTTACTCCATAGTGATCAGATAGGAGGCATGGGATTAGTTCAATCTTCTTATATTTGTTGAGGTCTGTCTTGTGACCAATTATATGGTCGATTTTGGAGAAGGTACCATGAGGTGCTGAAAAAAAGGTATATTCTTTTGTTTTAGGATAGAATGTTCTATATATATCTGTTAAATCTAATTGGTCCAAAGCTTCAATTAGTTTCATTGTGTCCTTGTTTAGTTTCTGTTTTCCTGATCGGTCCATTGAGGAAAGTGCAGTGTTGAAGTCACCCACAATTATTGTGTTAGGTGCAATGTGTGCTTTGAGTTTTAATAAAGTTTCTTTTATGAAAGAGGGTGCCCTTGCATTTGGAGCATAGATGTTCAGGATTGAGAGTTCTTCTTGTTGTATTTTTCCTTTGACCAGCAAGAGGTGTCCCTCAGAGTCTCTTTTGATGATTTTGGGTTGAAAGAGGCTGCCCCCTTTCTCCTTATCTTTTCAATATTGTACTTGAGGTACTAGCTCGGGCAATTCGACAACATAAGGAGGTCAAAGGGATACAAATTGGAAAGGAGGAAGTCAAACTATCATTATTTGCAGACGACATGATAGTCTACCTAAGTGACCCAAAAAACTCCACTAGAGAGCTCCTACAGCTGATAAACAACTTCAGCAAAGTGGCAGGGTATAAAATCAACTCAAGCAAATCAGTGGCCTTCCTATACTCAAAGGATAAGCAGGCTGAGAAAGAAATTAGGGAAATGACCCCCTTAACAATAGCCACAAACTATATAAAGTATCTTGGGGTCACTCTTACCAAACATGTGAAAGATCTGTATGACAAGAATTTCAAGACTCTGAAGAAGGAAATGGAAGAAGACCTCAAAAAATGGGAAAACCTCCCATGCTCATGGATCGGTAGAATCAATATAGTTAAAATGGCCATTTTGCCAAAAGCAATATACAGATTCAATGCAATACCCATCAAAATCCCAACTCAATTCTTCACAGAGTTAGAAAGAGCAATTATCAAATTCATCTGGAACAACATAAAACCCAGGATAGCTAAAACTATTCTAAGCAACAAAAGAAAATCTGGGGGAATCAGTATCCCTGACCTCAAGCAATACTACAGAGCAATAGTGTTAAAAACTGCATGGTATTGGTACAGTGACAGGCAGGAGGATCAATGGAACAGGATTGAAGATCCAGAAATGAACCCACACACCTATGGCCACTTGATCCTCGACAAAGAGGCTGAAAACATCCAATGGAAAAAAAGATAGCCTTTTTAACAAATGGTGCTGGTTCAACTGGAGGTCAGCATGCAGAAGAATGGGAATTGATCCATCCTTGTCTCCTTGTACTAAGCTCAACTCCAAATGGATCAAGGACCTCCACATAAAGCCAGACACTCTGAAGCTAATAGAAAAGAAACTGGGGAAGACCCTTGAGGACATCGGTACAGGGAGAAAGTTTCTGAACAGAACACCAATAGCGTATGCTCTAAGAGCAAGAATTGACAAATGGGACCTCATAAGGTTACAGAGTTTCTGTAAGGTAAAGGACACCATTAAGAGGACAGATCGGCAACCAACAAATTGGGAAAAGATCTTCACCAATCCTACATCAGATAGAGGGCTTATATCCAATATATATAAAGAACTCAAGAAGTTAGACTCCAGAAAACCAAACAACTCTATTAAAAAATGGGTTACAGAGGTAAACAAAGAATTCTCACCTGAAGAACTTCGGATGGCGGAGAAGCATCTTAAAAAATGCTCAACTTCATTAGTCATTAGGGAAATGCAAATCAAAACAACACTAAGATTTCATCTTACACCAGTCAGAATGGCTAAGATTAAAAATTCAGGAGACAGCAGATGTTGGAGAGGGTGTGGAGAAAGAGGAACACTCCTCCACTGCTGGTGGGGTTGCAAATTGGCACAACCACTCTGGAAATCAGTCTGGCGGTTCCTCCGAAAACTGGGCACCTCACTTCCAGAAGATCCTGCTATACCACTCCTGGGCATATACCCAGAGAATTCCCCACCATGTAATAAGGATACATGCTCTACTATGTTCATAGCAGCCCTATTTATAATTGCCAGATGCTGGAAAGAACCCAGGTATCCCTCAACAGAAGAGTGGATGCAAAAAATGTGGTATATCTACACAATGGAGTACTATTCAGCCATTAGAAACAACGAATTCATGAAATTCTTAGGCAAATGGATGGAGCTAGAGAACATCATACTAAGTGAGGTAACCCAGACTCAAAAGGTGAATCATGTTATGTACTCACTAATAAGTGGTTATTAACCTAGAAAACTGGAATACCCAAAACATAATCCACACATCAAATGAGATACAAGAAGAAAGGAGGAGCGGTCCCTGGTTCTGGAAAGACTCAGTGAAACAGTATTCGGCAAAACCAGAACGGGGAACTGGGAAGGGGTGGGAGGGAGGACAGGGGAAGAGAAGGGGGCTTACGGGACTTTCGGGGAGTGGGGGGGGCTAGGAAAGGGGAAATCATTTGAAATGTAAATAAATTATATCGAATAAAAACATTAAAAAAAAAACAAAAAACAAAAAAGAAAAAGAAAGAAAATAGACCCTTATTTGTTACCTTGCACAAAGCTCAAGTCCAAGTGTATCAAAGACCTCAACATAAAACCAAGTACACTGAATCTGATGTAAGAGAAAGTGAGAAAGAGCCTTGAACTCATTGGCACAGGGGAAAATTTTCTAAAAATAACTCCAGTGGCTCATGCCCTAAGATCAAGAATTTATAAATGGGACCTCATGAAACAGGAAAGCTTCTGTACGGCAAAGGACATAGTCAATAAGACAAATAGACAACCTACAGAGTGAGAATAAAAAAATCTTCCCTAACTCCACATCCAATAGACGGCTAATATCCAAAATGTAAAGAAATTATATAAAGAAAATATATAAAGAAAACTCAAGAAATTAATCACAAGTAAAACCCAACAACCCAATTAAAAAATGGGATACAGAGCAAAGCCGAGATTTAGCAACTGTGGAATCTTGAATGGCTGAGAAGCACCTAAAGAAAATTTCGAAGTCCTTAGTAATCAGAGAAATGAAAATCAAAACGAGTGTCCACCTGATACAAATCAGAATGACTAAGATTGAAACCTCAGGTGACAACACATGTTGGAGAGGATAAGGAGAAAGAGGAATACTCCTTCATTGCTTGTGGAATTGCAAACTGGTACAATACTCTGGAAATCAATCTGGAGGTTCCTCATGAATTGGAAATTGATCAACCTGAAGACCCAGCTATACCACTCTTGAAACTATTCCCAAAAGATGCCCCAGCATGCCACAGGGACAATGTTCATAGCAGCCTTATTTGTGATAAGCAGAAGCTGGAACAAGCCCAGATGTCCCACGATAGAAGAATGGAAGCAGAAAATATGGGGTTAAATTACACAATGGGATAATATTAATAAGGACATTCTGAGTTTGCAGGCAAATGGAGGGAACTAGAAAATATCACCTTGAGTGAGGTAACTCAGACCCAAAAGACATGCATGGTATGCACTCACTAATAAGTGGATATTAGCTAAAAATAAAAATAAAATAAAATGAACTAAAATAAATTAAATTGCAGAGTATCCAAGATACAGTCTACAGAACCCAAATGTCAACAAGCTGAAGTTCCCAAGTGAGGACACCTTAGTCCCAACTTAGGACAGAGAACAAAGCAATCACAGAGAGGGACTTGGGAGGAAAAGTAGATGGGGGGGACAGTATTGGAGAGGAGCGGGGAACCTGATATGGTATTGGGTGAAGGAAAAGGACTGAAGACTTGAGGACCAGCAGAAAGAATGGAAACAGGCAACCTCCAAAGAAAGGAAGTTGTGGGGACCCTCCAGTATGTATCAGGAACCTGGGGGGTGAGAGACTCTCAGGACTCAAAGGGAGGGGCCTTAGATGAAGTGCCAGACAGTATGGAGAGATAACTTATAGAGTCCACCTCCAGCAGGAAGACGGGGCATCGACTGAGGGAGAGGAGGCATCCCACAGTCACCACTCTCACCCATAATTGTTCCTGTCTGAAAGAATTACAGGGACGGAAATGGAGAGGAGCCTGAGGAAAGGAAGGCCCAATTACAGGCCCAAAGTAGAATCCTGATCAATGGGAATTCCCAAGGCCTGACACTGTTACTGAGGCTATGGCGCAGTCACAAAAAGATACCTATTATGACTGTACCCCAGAAAACCCAACAAACAGCTAAAAGAGTCAGATGCAGATATTTGTACTCAACCAATGGATAGAAGCAGCTGACCCTCGTTCTTGAACTAGGGAAGGCTGAAATACTGAGGAGAAGGACAAACAGTCTTAATCTGCATCCCTGAGATCTCTCAAATACTGGACCACCAAACAGGCAGCATGAAGCAGCTGGTATGAGGCCCCCAACACACATACAGTAGAGGACTGCCAGGTCTGCGTTCATTCAGAGTTGATGCACCTAGAGAGACTGGAAGTCCCAGGGAATATAGAGTCAGGTGGGGTGGGAGATGGAGACATCCACATGGAGACAGGGCGTGGGGAGGCATTAGAGGATGTGGAACAGTCGGAAGGTGGATGGTGGTGGAGGGGAATAAAATATGGATTGTAAATGAGTAAAATAAATTAAAATTAAATCCACTTTTATTATTTTGTATTTTAATTTTATTTGTTTGCATATAGTTGAATACTTTGTATGTATTTTGAATGTATTTTGAATTTAGTTAAGATTTTTAGTGTAATGGTGATCTCTACTTTTGTAAAAAATGAGTTTTAAGTTCCTTTACTTCTCATTCAACATTGAAAAATTCTGTTTAATTTATAACATACTATATAATAAATATTATGAATCTCTTCTAATTATAAATATATTTTCATGCATGTAATCAAGCATAGTCTTCTATGTACTTGAATATTGAAAACTTTGAGTATCTTTTCTTGAATATTCCAAAGATTTTTTTTTAGACTTTACCTTTATATATTTATTAGAAAATTTTATCAGCATATCCTGTCTTTATGTGATACTTGGGGCCTGAATGTTGTGCTAAAGCAGTTGAATGGTTAATGGTTAATGGTTAAAGCAGTTAATGGTTGATTCCTTCATGAACTGAATTGTCCACTCATTTTAGATCCTTCGACATCAATGATATTCACTTTACAGACACACTGATTGAATACTGTGAGTTGAAAACTTATTTGTGACTCATTAATTAATCTAACTAAAATTTTATGTATACCTGTTATCATAACCATTTCATAGTTTTTGACACTAAACATGTACACCTAAAATGATTGTTTACAGAAGCAGCAAAATGTTTGTACTTTTTAATTCTGTGTTTTAAAGGATTCTTAAATGTAATTTATGTGAATCAGTTTTAAATTTTTGTGAAAATAGTTTTCTTATGAATTTTTCGTATTTAAGATATGTATATGTCTATATAACTACAGAATGCATATTCAATATTTTTAGGACTAAAATTTTTATTTTTATTTTTTACCCCTCATCACACTCACCTGTTGCCTGCTGCTTCCTTCACTGTCTATTTTTTTCCTCTTTATTGCCTCCTCCTTTCCCTACATTGATCCACAAAATACCCACTCTTTACTATTATATTTTTCCATTGTATATATATTGTAAATAAATACATATATTAATTATGCTTCTAATATCTCTATATATTGCATCTGATTCATCATACACACATACACATATATATTAAATACAGAATGCTTTAGTGTATTCTTAAACTAATAGATATTTTCTTCAAAAACTATTATTTAGAACTGAGTTACACACAATTATTTGTTATTAAAACTTTTTATTTCTCTTATGTTAAGTCATAGGTGCCATTTGGATTTCATTCAAGTAGAATTATACTTAATATCTATTCAATGATATGTTTCCAGGATCTTCTTATATAGAAATTGGGAGTCTTCAATATTTTGTCTATATTTTTTATTAACTTATTTTTTTATTCAATATATTTTTTATTTACATTTCAAATGATTTCCCCTTTCCTAGCGCCCCCACTCCCAGAAAGTCCTGTAAGCCCCCTTCTCTCCCCCTGTGCTCCCACCCATCCCTTCCCACTTCCCCGTTCTGCTTTTGCTGAATACTGCTTCATTGAGTCTTTCCAGAACAAGGGGCCACTCTTCCTTTCTTTTTGAACCTCATTTGATGTGTAGATTATGTTTTGGGTATTCCAGGTTTCTAGGTTAATATACACTTATTAGTGAGTGCATACAATGATTCACCTTTTGAGTCTGGGTTACCTCACTTAGTATGATGTTCTCTAGCTCCATCCATTTGCCTAAGAATTTCATGAATTCATTGTTTCTAATGGCTGAATAGTACTCCATTGTGTAGATATACCACATTTTTTGCATCCACTCTTCTGTTGAGGGATACTTGGGTTCTTTCCAGCATCTGGCAATTATAAATAGGGCTGCTATGAACATAATAGAGCATGTATCCTTATTACATGGTAGGGAATCCTCTGGGTATATGCCCAGGAGTGGTATAGCAGGATCTACTGGAAGTGAGGTGCCCAGTTTTCGGAGGAACCGCCAGACTGATTTCCAGAGTGGTTGTACCAATTTGCAACCCCACCAGCAGTGGAGGAGTGTTCCTCTTTCTTCACACCCTCTCCAACACCTGCTGTCTCCTGAATTTTTAATCTTAGCCATTCTGACTGGTGTAAGGTGAAATCTCAGGGTTGTTTTGATTTGCATTTCCCTAATGACTAATGAAGTTGAGCATTTTTAAAGATGCTTCTCTGCCATCTGAAGTTCTTCAGGTGAGAATTCTTTGTTTAACTCTGTACCCCATTTTTTAATAGGGTTGTTTGGTTTTCTGGAGTCTAACTTCTTGAGTTCTTTATATATATTGGATATTAGCCCTCTATCTGATGTAGGATTGGTGAAGATCTTTTCCCAATTTGTTGGTTGCCGATTTGTCCTCTTGATGGTGTCCTTTGCCTTACAGAAAAAGAACAGGAATTCAAGGCCCATACCTTAAACATAGTAAAAGCAATATACAGCAAACCGGTAGCCAGCATCAAACTAAATAGAGAGAAACTTGAAGCAATCCCACTAAAATCAGGGACTAGAAAGGGCTGCCCCCTTTCTCCTTATCTTTTCAATATTGTACTTGATGTACTAGCTCAGGCAATTCGACAACATAAGGAGGTCAAAGGGATACAAATTGGAAAGGAAGAAGTCAAACTATCATTATTTGCAGATGACATGATAGTCTACCTAAGAGACCCAAAAAACTCCACTAGAGAACTCCTACAGCTGATAAACAACTTCAGCAAAGTGGCAGGTTATAAAATCAACTCAAGCAAATCAGTGGCCTTCCTATACTCAAAGGATAAGCAGGCTGAGAAAGAAATTAGGGAAATGACCCCCTTCACAATAGCCACAAACAGTATAAAGTATCTTGGGGTGACTCTTACCAAACATGTGAAAGATCTGTATGACAAGAACTTCAAGACTCTGAAGAAGGAAATGGAAGAAGACCTCAAAAAATGGGAAAACCTCCCATGCTCATGGTTTGGTAGAATCAATATAGTTAAAATGGCCATTTTGCCAAAAGTAATCTACAGATTCATTGCAATTTTGTCTATATTTTATCACATTGATAATTGCACACAGCTAATGGAGCCCATTTTTAAATTCTGTTTTTAGAAAATTGTCCTCCTTTGGATGGTGTACATAAAAGTTAGTTGGTTCCCTCAGCACTAATTAGACTCAGTGTTGTGAATTACAATTTAAAAATAGGACAGAAATTTAGGAGGGTGGTGAATCAAATGGAATATGTACAGTTGGAAGGATATAATTGTATATGGATTTGATAAAAAAACTTTGAATTATAAATATATATGTAATTGTTTTAAACATACTCTTGTTGCATATAGTACTGAAACAAAAATAATATGAATCTGTAAGCATTATATAATCTTGAGTAGACACAAATACATTTCACACACTAAGCTATAAATTTCTCCTTTCTTATTCATAGTTTAGTATTTCTTTTGTTTTATAATCATTATAGTATTTGTTTATTTATCATCTAAAAGAGTAAATATGTTAAATTTAAAGAGTAAATTTTTTTGTTAGAGAAAAAATAGGCAAATAAATATAGAGTATTACTGACTGTAAAAGAAGTAGAAAATAATGTCAATATTAATTCTTTAAAATTACATTACCAAGTTACTTCTTGAAATACTGAAATTCTGCACAGTAAAGACCCCTAGAAGTCTCTCCTGTGATATAGTTAACAAAGACACATTTGATAACTTTTGTAACTCCAAGTCTACTAATTATTCTCAAATTCAAGGTGAAGCCTTGGATGATAAATTGAAGTTAGGCTTGGTTAATTTGAGGTCATAGTATGGAAGCAATTCCACAGCCCCTGCCCTTGTCCCTTAGGGAGACAGCTTCACATATGTTCTTTGAACTACCTGTGCAGAATTTGAGAGAGCCAGGAATAATAAAACAGGGCCTGTCCTCCAAATATCAAGGAGCCCTGTCCTATTAGGATCATTATTTTTAATCACACAATGTCAAAGAGAAAGGTGATACTGGGTTGTAGCTCCACATTTGTTTTTCCAACCGAGGTTAGAATGAGGTGGGAAGGACCAATTTCTTACTTTTTTATTATTAATCATTTTAGTGTTTACATTTCAAATGATATCCTACTTCCTGGTTTCCCCTCCAAAATCCCATGATCCCACCATCCCATTCCCCTTCTCCCTCCCCCCTTTACCTCTGTGAGGGTGCTCCTCTACTCACTCCCCCACTCCTGCCTCATGGTTCTAGCCTCCCCCTAATAACTGGGACATCAAGCCTCCACAGGACCAATGGCCTCTCCTCCCCATTGGTGCCAGATGAAGCCATCCTCCTCTACTAATACAGATGCAGATACTCATAGTCAACCACCAGATTGAGCTAAGGATTACAATGGAAGAGCTAGGGGAAAGACTGAAGGAGTTGAAGGGGGTTGCAACCCTATAGGAAAAACAGAACCAAGTAACCAGATCATCCAGAGCTCCCAGGGACTAAACCACCAAGAATCAATTTCTTTGTCTCCTTCCTCATTTTCCATTTCCCTCTTTTAAAGACTTGTATGTACAAATCATGGCTTAAAAAAAAGCAGAATGTAATTAAGCACCTTGAACACAAAATCTAATAAAATACCTGAAAAATGTTTAAACCTAGATGATTATAGTTATGGAAACTGACTAGTACAATCTCCAAAGAACAGCTACAGAAATAATAAAACCTCAAAATTCAGAGAAAGATAAAATATAAATTATACAAAATATAACATATCAAGTTCCATGGAAGTAACAAACAAACACACCTGAGGACAATTAAGTTATGGCAAATTTAATGGTAAAATATAAGTCAACACAAGCTGTCTTTGAAAATCACTATAATACATCTGGATAAAGTAGTAAATATCTATAATCCCAGCAATTGGGAGGCAGATAAAAGAAGTCCTGCATGTGTCTAAGGTCAATTTAATCTATGTCCTCAGTTTCAAGAGAGTCAGAGCTACAAATTAAAACCCTGATATGCACAATCACAAACATGCACACAGAAACACACACACAGAGAAATACATACACAAACACACACACACACAATTGATTTACGTCTACTTTACAAAATACTAGTACAGAAAGAGCTAAGAAAGTTCTACATGGAAAAGCTGGAATGTCAGAAAAAATTCAATATAAAATATATGGTATTTGACACCAATAGCACAGTTATAAATACCAAAAATTAACAAATAGGACTTTGTGAAGCTTTTTCTTCTCTAAGGCAAGAGCACCATCACTGAAGGAGTATTCTCTAGAATGAAAATACTATTGACATTAAAATAAATTAATTACTAATAATAAATAATTTTTAATTTATTATTATCATTATTAACATTAATAAAACTAAAATACCTGTCAGAGGGATTGTTTCTCAAATATACAAATAATCCAAAAACATTAAGAACAAGAAAACAAAAATTTTAATTTAAAAAGGATTTATTGAATTAAATAGAGTTCTCAAAAGGTAAAATAAGAATAGCTGAAAAATATTTAAAATATGATATCTAGTGCCAAATTGTCATCTCTGTAAACATACGTGTAAGTAGTACCTTTATACAGATTGAGAGTTATATTTAAGTACATATATGTACATACATATACATGTATGTATGGAATAAGATTTAGTGAAGAAAAAGGGCATTAATTTGAAGGATATTCTGAAAGCATTTGTGGAAGGGTTTAGTGTGAGGAAAGGGAAATAAAATTGGTGTAATTAAAATTTCAAATATAAAATAAAATGAATGCTCAATGATTTCATCCATCATGGGAATACAGATGAAATTTACTCTTATATGTCTTCCTACCCAAGTCAAAATAGCTAAGACAAAAAAATTTAAAAATAATCAAGAAAACCAAATATAAAAACAAACAGAAATGTCAACAAATGCTTTTATTTATGTGAGAAAGGGATCACTTATTCATCATGGGTTGGAGTGCAAAGTAGTGCAGCCACCATGGGTATTAATGTGGAAGTTGCCCACAAAAATTAGAAATGCACTAAGCAGATGATCTGTCTCTAATTCCCTTGAGCATAAAATGAGAGGACTATGGTTGGTTGATATTGTTGTTCTTCCAACAACACTAACCAGAGCCCCCCCCACAAGCCCAAAGAGTTCCCAGAGACTAAGCCATCAACAAGGAGTACACATGGCTCCAGCTGCATATGTAGCGGAGGATTGCTTTGCTGGACATCAATGGGAGGAGAGGTCCTTGGTCATATGAATGCATGATAGATTCCCCAGTGTAGGGGTATTGAGGGCAGGGTGTGGGATTGGGATGGGTGGAAGAACACCCTCAAGGAAGCAGCAGGAGGGAGGATGGGATGGTTTCTGGGAGAAGGGGAAACCGGAAAGGGGATAACATTTGAAATGAAAATAAAGAAAATATCCAATAAAAACATAAATGAAAAGAAAATGAAAGGACTCTATAGATTATTATCTTTGTTCATTTTTGCTCTACTTCCAATAAGCAGAGACAGAAAGACTATATATTCATTCTAAGTGATAAATAAATAATCGAAATATGGTATATTCATACAGTGTAATATTACTTTACATTCTATGTTTAGAAAAACACAATCATAGATTAATAACTATAACTAAAAGCTATCATTATAATGGCAAAACTTATGCAGAAAGAAAATGTAGCCTTTTCTTTAATTTGGCAATGTTGGCTTTGAAGCTTCATGCATTTGTGTCTCGTTTGAGATACCCATAGAGATCAAGAAGTTAATAAGGAACCATGGGAAGACATTTTAACACTAGGATAATCAAATAAAAAGTTATAAAAAAATAAAGAGATATAATTGATCCAGTTAGATGGGATAGGACATAGGGAGCAGGTTAATGAAAAGGGAATAAAATAGGCATAGGAGGCAGATGGAGGGAGGGAGCTGGGTGGGGTGGGAAATGGGAAGTTCAGGATCCTGTTTGGGGAAAGACAGAAGAGGAGGCCAGAGGGCCAGGAAAATGAAGGGAAAACAGCCACTGGCTGAGTTGGGGGGAGTGGACAGCATGTTCATGTCATGTTCAGGTCATGGTGGAGGCTGCCTGGAATCTTTGTGGGAAACTTCAGTTGAGACTCCTAGCAGTGGGGATATGGAACCTCAAGTGGCCATCTCCTTTAGCCATGCCAAGACTCCCATTCGGGTCTCCTACAAATGAAGTTGCATAAATGGAAACAAAACAATTATCATATCAGTGGAGACATTAACATGGAAGGGAGGAAAAATCACAGTTGACCCCTATACAAAGAACTGTAGAGAAATAATGACTGGTATTATGGTAATTACTGAAGTACCTTTTCCAGGGATGGACCTCCTTGCTTGTTATCCAATGTAGTGTGGTCAGACTTGAAAAGTTTAAATACAAACAAACAACAAAGTAGCAGGTTGTTCTTCCATATGTTAATGCATATACATACACACATAGGTATACATGTAGCAACAATCATCATAAAAGAAAAAGACAGTATCATATTGGGAGTAGGAAGGCATGGAACAATCTGGGAGTAGCTGAAAAAGGAAGGTGGGTGGGAAATAGCATACTTTATTTCAAATTCCAAACGTGGAAATTCAGGAAACATCTGCTAATACAGCCGGTGTTCACGAAAACAAATGTATGCCTCAAAAGAAGGGAAAGGGCAAATTGGGCAAAAAAGAAGTACCAGTCACCCCACATTTCTATTCTCAAGGATTTTATTGAGCATAATATGAAATCTGTATTCTTTATAGATTGCCATGATCTTTGTGAATAAAAACTGGTTTCTCACACTATTCAATTTAGGAAGAAATGATTCACTTAATCCCACTGATAATTTATTTTAACTTTGTTTCAAACTCAATGGATATTTCTAATAGTAGTTGGCCAAACCAATTTATTTTTGTCAATTTATCATTCATGTTCTGTTACATCGGTCTAAGAGAGGATAATTCATAGCATCTATTTATTATCAGATTTGATTTGATTTTTGTTGGTCAGTTTAAAGTATGGGTTGATATTTTGGTTTCAGTGTGTGTACAAGTGTGTGTGTGTGTGTGTGTGTGTGTGTGTGTGTGTGTGTGTGTGTGTGTGTGTGACAGAGAGGGCTGAAGAGACACATATAGACAGACACAAAAATAGAGACACAGAGAAAGAGAAAGCGTCTGGAAATTTTACATATGCTACCCACAACTGAAAGATGGTCCTTGGGACTCTTTTCACTTTTTATTTTGAGAAAATGCCTGGCTACCTCACCCAAAATCTTGAGCTCACTCAGTGTCCAAGAGGATTTCGAGCTTAGCCTCCTACTTCAGTCTTCTAACTATCTGGGACGGCCAGCCCCCATCAGCCGGCCTGACCTCCTGGTTAAATTTTAAATAATTGATGACAAGCAATATGAAAATTCTCTCTTCTAAAATCAAACAAAAATTAATTTGGCTGTAGAGTAATATTTACTGCTATTTATCTTGCCCATTTGGTTACAAATAATTTCTAGCCATGTCTGGTCAGGTTAGGTAGGGAACAGAAAGTGAAATTCAAAGATCAGTGCAGTGCTATTTGAAGGACGCAGACTTTGTTTTCAAGGTGAGCAATGACTAATAATAAGTGTTGCAGAAGATGTTCGTTTCTGAAAAGCTTTGTCTCCACTTACATAAAATTACACAGTGCCAAGTTAGTCATTGGAAATGTCTGCTGCAAATTTTTTTTATGAAATTTTCTTCTAGTGCATTTAAATGTTGCTTGAATATGAAATACGTCTTTGAGACATCCGACCTCTCACGTTGTGGAACATGACTGCTCATTTTGTCTTTCTGACTCCTATTTTGAATTTGCTATGTATTTAGCCAAGAAAACCAGCAACTTTACACATTTTTGGTATAATCAAATTTTAGGCCAGCTCTTGTCCACCTATTTCTAGTTTTTCCCATGACCATAATTAAAACTTCTTATTGCCAAGGAGGTCAGCCATAAGATAATGGGCACTACCTTCTCCTAAAGGATATGTACCTAATGTGTTTCAGATCCCTAATTCCAATCCAATGTTGTCCCCAATTTCCTCATTGTATAATTTATAAAAACTTTACAATATCAAATTTAAACATATGCTTCTGTTTTCTACTCTTAAGTTGATGGACACCTAGATTGCTTTAAGTTAGTAGCTGTTGTAAATAGGCAATGAATGAAAATATATATGCAGGTTATCTCTGGAGTATGATATAGCATTGTGGCAGTTTGCATAGGGATAGCTCCCATAGATGCATGTGTTTGAACAATTTGTGTACAGGAAGCAGCAATAGTAAGAGGTATCACTGTCTTGGAGTAGTTACGGTGTTGTTGGAAAAAGGGTTTCATACTTTCTTCCTACGGCTTGTAGATCTAGGTATAGAACTCTCAGGTTCTTCTTTAGCACCATCTCTGCTTGCATAACACCATGCTTCCAGACATTATAATAATGGGATAACAGTCTGAAAGGTTAAGCTAGCCCCAATGAAATGTTTTCCTGTATAAGAGTTGCTGTGTCACTGTGTCTCTTCAGAAAAATAAGACCCTAAGTCAATGTCACTTATATATATATGAACAAACATGAAATATATGAATAGGAAGATGCAATTGTTTGATTTATAGTTTTCTTGAGATGTCTTCATACATCAATTTCCTAAGTGGATGTAACTAGGATATATTCCCATACCATTCTGTAAAGATTTTCGCTTTCCCACATCCATGCCAGGATTGTTGTCATTTGTATTGAGTATTGCTAGTATGAGTGGTGAAACGGAATTTAAAGTAATTTGAATCTGCATTTCTCTGATGACTAAAGATGCTGATTACCTTTTCTTTTTCCTGTTTTTAAAATTGGTTTTGCTTGTTTTTGTTTTGTTTTGTTTTGCTTTTTGATTGTCATATTACTGCTTTTAATAACTATGTTTTGTTAGATCATTTTTCGATTTGATCATTTTTAGGTTGTTTGTTTAATTAGTATTTAGCTTTTAAAGTTCTTTATGCATTGTAGAAACTGTCAGTCAATCTAACTTTAAAGGCCCTCTGATGAGGTTCATACTTGAGAATAATTTTCTTCATTATTTAAAAGTCTATTTAAGTACTTTCTCTTATAATGATCAGAATATTGTCTCACTTGGAGTTAATTTTTGTACAATGAGAAAATAAAGGTTTGTTTCATTCTTCTGTTTGTTCATACCTAGGAATAATATAATAATATATTGAAAACACTCTCCTGTTGTCAGTGCATATTTTTGCCAACTTTGTAAAATATCAAGTAGTTATCTTTGTACCATCTCATATTCTATGATGTTCATCTGCTGTGCATGTCTATTTTCATATTTTTTCTTCCTATTGCATCAGTATTCCTCTGCAATATAATTTGAGATCTACTATGATAATGCCTCTAGCTCTGCTCATTTTGTTCAAGATTAGTTTTGGGGATCTTTTGTGTTTCCATGTACAATTTAAGATAATTTCTTAAAAAATAAATGTGAGGAAAAAGACATGCTGAAGTATTTATGGGTATTTCATTGAATCTATGAATTGTTTTTGTAAGATGAACATTTTCATAATTCATTTTCTGTTCAATACACATGGAAATTTTTGTATATCAGTGTTTTCTGCCATTTGTTTGATATCTTATGGTTTTCATTGTGTGTGTGTGTGTGTGATGAATAGGATGAGTCTCAGATTTCTATTTCAATATCTTTGCCATTGCTATACAGAAATGCTACTAGTTTCTATGTTTTAATTTTGTATTTGTAATTTTGTATCCTGACACTTTGTTGAATGCTACATATGTTTCACGGGTTCAATGAATTTTGAGGAAATACTAAAATTTTCAAATGTACTGAGTCATATAAGCTTCAAATTAAGATACTTTCATTTTTGTCTTTTCTCATTTGTATATCTTTTAAAATTCTTGCATTTCTTATTTTGAATTTATTTTTTATTTTAATTTATTTATATTTCAAGAGTTATCCCCTCACCCTGTTTTCCCCTCTCCCAGAAATCCCCTCTCCAATCCCCCTTCTGTTTCTTATGAGGTTGTTCTTCCAACCCTCCCTGGATTCCCCTATACTGAGGTATCTATCAAACTTTCATAGGACCAAGGACCTCTCCTACCAACGATGTCTGACAAGGCTGTCTTCTGCTACATATGTGTACTCCTTGGTTTGTGGCTTAGTCCCTAATTGCTCTGGGGGATCTGATTGGTTGATAGTGTTGTCCTCCTATGAGGTTCCAAAGCCCCTCAGCTCCTTCCGTCCTTTCTTTACCTCCTCCATTGGGGACCCCCACACTTAGTGCAATGATTGGCTGAACTCATTTGACTCTTTATTTGTAAAGAGGCAGGGTCTCTCAGGAGACAGCTATATCAGGCTTCTTTCAGCAAGCATTTCTTAGCATCCACAATAGTTTCAGGGTTTGGTGACTGTATCTGGAGTGAATCCTCAGGTGGGACAGTCTATGGGTGGCCTTTCCTTCAGTTTATGCTCTGCCCTTTGTTTCCATATTTGCTCCTATGAGTATTTTGTTCCCCTTTCTAAGAAGGACCAAAGCACACATTTTGCTCTTCCTTCTTCTTGAGCTTCATGTGTCCTGTGAATTGTGCCTTGGGTATTTGGAGCTGAAGGGTGGATATTAGCCCAAAAGCTCCTAATATCCAAGATATAAATCTTGCATTTCTTAATGAGATGTTAACTGTATCCAATAAGAGGAGAAGGGGACAGAACACTCCCTTTGTTGTTCTTGATCTTAGTAGCATTGTTTTTATTCTTTATTTTTTTATTTGTAATCATTTAGCCTATGTGTATGCCATTATTATTGAGTAATGTGTGGGAAAACGCTGCTAATTAAGGTCGAAGTCTACCATTGACTGGGTAGCTTCTGGGCTGGAAGAAGTAAGGACTTCCGCACCCTTCTCAAACACACATAGCCCTACCTACAGAATGTCGCCAGATTAGCTTGATTCCAAATTCAACTTCCTTTCTCTTGGAAAGATCCTGTTCAGGTTGCAACTGATTCCCCAAATGCTCCCCAATATTAAAGAGGCATTTTCATACTCTCAGCCTTCAGCCAATGAATTTTGCCAATCCAGGATGTTCTTACATCTAGGTCCCAGTTTATACAATTCATGAATCATGCCAAATAAAGTTGATCTGAAACCCACAGCTGCCCCAGTGTGATCATTTACTGTACATAGTCCCAAGGCTTTTGATGCACTCTTTGTCTTCTCTGCTCCCAGTGCCCTTGTGGGCTGACATTGGACAACAATCCCTGAGGGCAGGGAGACCCACAATGATGAAGCATGCTTTTGCCTTGTCAAAGTCCATTTCAACATCTTAATATGACCATGCAATTTCTGTCTATTCTTCTACTTACATGGTACATTGTATCTATTGCTTTGCTCATTGCATCTTTGAAATAAAGCCAACTTAATTTTAATCATATTTTATGTGACCTTTAATTTAATTGACAAGTATTTTATCATTGAGCTTTTTTTTATGTTCATCAATAATGCTCTATAGCAGGATGGATATTTGATTATGTTGTCTCTGTATCTGGTTTTGGTATCAGTTTAATAGTGACTTTATGTACGTGCTTTTTACCCATTTAAAGAATACTTCTAATACTGTTTGACAAAGGTTTTAAAGCAATGGTGATAAAATCTACATGGTCATGAATCGCTTGTAGTTGGGTGTTTTTATACTGCTCATTGGAGTGTAAAATTTACTTGCAGAGGAAATTTGCGACCAACTTTTGATATATATACTCTTCATTTTCAATTTTATGGCTCTCTGTTTCTTCTTATAGATTTCTATAATTTTTAATGGTGGAAACAATCAGTTGTTTGAATAATCTTCTTAATAAAAATTATAATACAATGAGAAAAGCACAAGATTGATGTTGATTTGCCAATCAAAGACTTTAATTATTTTATTTTATAAATAAAAAATTAAATTAAATTAATTTATTTTAGTAATTTATTCTCTCCTTTTCCTCCCCCTCCTTCTTCTTCCATCCTTCCCTCCCCAATTCTTCCTTTTCCATTACTTCCCCTCTGTTTCCCTTCAG
Source organism: Apodemus sylvaticus (assembly GCF_947179515.1). Lineage (NCBI taxonomy): Eukaryota > Metazoa > Chordata > Mammalia > Rodentia > Muridae > Apodemus > Apodemus sylvaticus. The sequence goes on along the minus strand of NC_067486.1, from coordinate 30,629,565 downwards.
AAAAAGGCAGGTCTCATCCAAATATGACATATTGAGTGGCAATATAATTAAGCATCTTTCCTCATATTGAGGCTGGTTGAAGCAAATCAGTCAGAGGATAAGGAACTCAAAAGCAGGCAAAAGCATCAGAAACAGACCCTGATCCCTCTGTTAGGATTCCCACAAAAGACAATAACCTACACAACTATAACTTATATATGCACAGAACTTAGGTTAAACCCATGCAGGGTTTGCGATTGTCAGTTCCATCTCCGTGAGCCCCTAGAAGTCCAGGTGTGTTGATATTGTGAATTATCTTGAGATGTCCTTGACCCCTCTCACTCCCACAACCCTTTCTCACTTTCATCAGCAGTATTCCCTAAACTTCATCTAATGTTTGTTTGTGCTTCTCTGTATCATCTGTTGCTGCATGGATCCTCTCTGGTGACAACTGGGCTAGGAACTAGTCTATACATATAGCACAATATCATTTAGCATCTTTTCAATGACGTTTTTTGCCAATTGTGTTTGGTTCTATACTAGGTCTCTGGGCCATGGGGCCTCTAATTTCTGAAATTTCAGGGAGTACAGAGTAGGCTCCCTGTTTTGGCATGGATCTCAAACTGAACCTGCCATTGGTTAGCTACTCCCCTAATTTCTATGCCACCTAAACTGCAGCACATGATGCTGACAGGACAAAACTACTACATTGAAGGTATTGTGGCTGGGTTGGTGTTCCAAACCCTCTACTGGAAGTCTTGCCTGATTATAGAAGATGGCTGGTTCATGCTGTGCATCCCCCATTACTTTGAATCTTAGCTAGGTTCACCCTCATAGTTTCTGGGGAGTTTCCACTGCACTAGCTTTCTTCTTTGCCCCAACAACCATCCCTAATTCTTATTGTCTCTCCAAGTGTTCTCTCCCTTCATCTCTTCCCCATCTGATTCTTCTAGTTCACTTCTTCACCCACCTCTAATAAAACTGTGATATCCTTCTTCCTTTTTCCAGTGAGATCCACATATTCCTAGTTGTGTCCTCCTTGCTATAGAGCTTCTCTGGGTATGTGGATTATAGCCTGATTATTCTTTACTTTTATTTTGTTACAGCTGAGTAGTAAGTTCATTGTGTAGTCATATCAAATCTACCCAGTTGCTTGTATATTAACTTTACTATCATTTCATATTACCTCTCTGGATATGAAACAAGAAAAATTTTTCTCTGAGGAAATTAATTTTCAAACTTTATGTTTTATACAATGTAGGAAAGACTCATCTAACCAACCCACCACCATTTTTCTAGATGCTTTCTCCATGTTCATATTTCAATAATTAGTTTATACATCATTTATTATGTTCTGGACCAAATTGAAGATATCTATAAAAGAATGTTCTCTCACACAATTATACTAATCTAAGTTTTTCTACCTTACTCTCATTCTCCTAAAGCTATTTTATGTACTAAAATCCTTTTGATTAATGCAAAACTTTAATGTAATGACTATATTGGTATTTTTAATGCAATTATTGGAATAAATGAACTATATATGCAAGTAGAATTGCATAAATAAGTTTTTGGTGTAATTGCTGAAACAAAGAGCATATAGATTTTCAAGTTTGAAAAACTTTACCAAAATAGACTTCACAGGCCATGTGGAAGAATTTTTACATTTCAGTTTTTAAAATAATAGAGTATTAAAGAGTGTAACCTTTCACTATTTTATTTTTTAATTTTTATTTATTTTTATTATATTTTTATTTTTATTTATTTTTATAATTCTATGTGCCTTAAGAACAAAATTTAGCCACATCTCTGCATATATTTCTGGAGTCCTGGTAGCACCAGGGAAAACAAGATGAGACCATCTTCCCAATCCTCTACCTCTAAGTTCACCTGGGGCTAGCTCAGGTGTGGTAATCTGAGGCCTTTTTGGAAACACTACTACATAAGTCACCATGTCTGCATAGTTCCCCCACCAACAGTATAGTCCCCCAGATGGCTAAAAGTCAGCTTGAGAACACAATCAACAAGAGCCAGAACAATGCAGCACCACCAGAGCAGTGTTATCCTATCACAATAAACCATGGCCATCCAACTCCCACCCCTAGTTCCTATTGCTTTATTCATTTCCTACTGGACCAAAATCTTGCAGACCAGATCAGGTCTAGACTCTCCTTCATCCTTCCATCTCAATGTGCAGTGACACCTAAACACCATGAGAGAGGAAATGGAGAAAATACAGGAAATGGAGGAAACATAGCTGGTCCCCAACATGCATTCCATAGTGTGCCTGTCTCCCACATGCTCCATTTTCCAGCCTATAGCTCTGTTAGCGTTCCAAACGGTCTGCCAGCCCCAGGAATAACCGTGTAAGATTCCCTCTTCTCAAATCTCCTCACTGTCATTGCCCCTAAAGCATACTAAACTTCTGAAAACTGTACCTAGTCTCCTGCACTCCACTCCATTTTCTGCCCTATTCCTCTGCATTCCCAGAGGCCTGCTGGCACTGGCAATAGCCAGATGGCTAAAAGTCAGCTTGAGAACACAATCAACAAGAGCCAGAACAATACAGCACCACCAGAGCAGTGTTATCCTATCACAATAAACCATGGCCATCCTAGCAGACGAAGAATAAAGAACTGACCTTAAATCTGGTTTTATGAAGATGAAGTAGGCCTTTATATAGAAAATGAACAAATCCTTTAAAGAATACAGGAAAATACAATCAAACATGTAAAGGAAATGAATAAAACTGCTCAAGACTGAAAATGCAATTAGAATCAATAACAAAAATACAAACTGACGTAATCCTGGAGATGGAAAACCTAGAGAAGGAATAAGAAAAAGAGCTGAAAGCATCACCAACAGAATACAGACATAGGAGGATGAATCTCAGGCATAGAAGAGAGGATAGAATAAATTTATCAGTCAAAGAAATGACAACTCTAATATGTTTCTGAGTCAAAACCTCTAGAAAATGTAGGCTTCTATGAAAAGACCAAATCAAAGAATAATGGGAATATGAGATATAGAAAATCCCTGATAAAGGGCCCAGAAATTATTTTCAGCAAAATCATAGAAGAAAATATTGCTAACTTAAAAGAAAGAGTTGCCTATAATCATGCATGAAGATTTCAGATTGACTGGACATAATAAACAGAACATTTAAAATATAGAACAAAGAATAATATTAAAAGCTACAAGGGAAACCCAGGTAACATCTAAAGGCAGACATATTAGAATTACACTTTTTAAACTGACTGCTTTACAGAGACTTTAAAAGCCAGAAGGACCTGGGGATATGTCTTGCAGACTCTAGGAGACAACAGATTCTAGCCCAGCAAATCTTTCATTCACCATAGATGAAGAAACCAAGATATTCTATCACAAAATCAAATTAAAACAATATCTGCCCATAAATCTAGCCCTATGGAGGATGCACACACACACACACACACACACACACACACACACACATGAGAACTTCAAATATCCAGGAGTTAGCTATCACTGGTGTTTAATATATCTCAACATCAGTTTCCAATAAAAAGATACAGGCTAACAGATAGGATATAAAAGCAGGATCCATCATTCTGCTACATACAGGAAATACACCTTAGCAAGAGAGTTAATCATTACCCCAGATTAAAGAGCTAGGAAGGATTTTCCAAGCAAACAGACCCAAGTATCAAGCTTGAGTAGTCATTCTAATAACTAATAAAATAGACTTTCAACCAAAATTATTCAAAAGATATAGGGAAAGACACTTTATACTCATCAAAGGAAAAATCCATGAAAATGATATTTCAATACTCAATATTGCTAACACAAATGTAAAGGCAATCACATTTGTAAATGTAATATTACTAAAGCTTAAATCACATATTGAACCCCAGGCATTAGTAATGGTAGACTTCAATGCAACATTCTCACCAACGGAGAGGTCTTTCAGGTACAAACTTGACAAAGAAATAATAATCAAATTATCAGATATTATTATTAGAATGAGCCTATCATATCTTCAGAAAACCAGGTATTTTCACCAAAACACAAAAGAATATACATTCTTCTCAATACTTCATGAGACCTTCTCCAAAACTGAGCATATATTCAGTTATAAGGCAAGTTTCAATATATACAAGAAAATTTAAATAACCTCTTATAAACCAGAGATCCCAACCCAGACTCCTAATTCCAGCAAATGTTTCAATCACCATAGATGATGAAACCAAGATATTCTATCACAAAATCAAGTTTAAACAATATATAGTCACAAATCTCACCCCCATACAAGTTACTAGAAGGAAAACTTCAATACAAGGAGGTTAGTCATACTCACAAAAACACAGGAAACCATCTTACACTGGCAAAACCAAAAGAACACACACACACACGCTCACTCACACACACACACACACACACACACACACACACATCAGAACTACAGAAACAACAGAAAACATACAACCTCATGGAGACTGAACAATTCTCTACTCAATAACCACCAAGTCAAGGAACCACTAAAGAAAGAATTTACAGACTCTGTACAATTCAATGAAAAAACAACTACAACATTCACTGTTTTGTGTGACAGAATGAGAGCAAGGAAGATCCCTAAGGGGTTTCATACAGAGGTTAGTGAGATTCCATATTAGTGACTTAACAGCACACCTGAAATCTCTAGAAAAAAAAAAACAAGCAAACACAGACAAGAGGAGTAGATGTCAGGTTATAAATCTGGAGCTTAAATCAATAAAATAGAAGCAAAGAACAATAAATTAACCAGTGAGGTGAAAACTTCTACAAATGGGAGATATGGAGCCTGAACTGCCTATTTTCTGTAGCAACAAAAGACTTCCAATGGAAGAATTGGGACACCAATTCATCCACAAAACTCACAAGCTACATTTACAGCTGAGGTTGTTGATATCTATGTGATGCCTCCCTCTCTGTGAAAAAGGTGGGTGGAGGAATGGAGAGGGTAAAGGGAGGTAAGAGAGAGGAACCATGAGGATAGGAGGGAAAAAAAGCTTACATGATATATAGTACATAAATAACTTAATAAAAAATAAAAGAAGAAAAATATATCCTTTGCTATATTTTTCTCCCTCTAAACTCTGTGATGCTAAAAGAGATAATGCCAACAAAAACAGTGTTATCTCATATGTTCCTAGAAGTTTGCTTTAAGATATACTTTCTTAAATCTAATCTGGATGAAGTAATTTCATCAGTTCTAAGTCTAGGTCTCTATAGACTCTATTCATTATATCTGATCACTAATTGTTGTGAAAGGTCGTTTCCACCTAGGAAATACTGTTCTAGGTTGCTAGGATATTGGTTCATCTACTCCTATCTCCTGAATCTGTGAAATAACAACAAAACCTAGGAAATTATACATTCCTCTTCCTTCTTCTAATCCAGCCTCCTCCCAGTTGTATAAACAGCAGTCCCAAAAAACCATGAGCAAGATCATCACTGAAAAGAATGGTAGACAGGCCCAGCTTATTAGTAAGTTTGAGAGATCAATTCAAAATTCAGTTGAGTGGAAAAACAACAATATTATTTAATAATAAAAGATTGTTATGATAGTCCTAGATAATGGATGCTTACAGCATTGTGGTGTTTTGCATAAGCTTATGAGTCACAGTATTCTATTTTCATCTTTACCATTGTATATTTTTACTGCATTTCTCTGCAAGAATTTTCTGTTCTTTCTCATTTGTTAGTAATATATTAGTATTAAAAAGATTAGTATTTTCTTCTAAGAGAAAAGAAAATATAATATCATATTTTTCATATTCTGATGTTACTTATATTTTCTGCCATAGTGCATTTTTATTAATATATATTGAAAGCTAATATTTTAGAATGTTAATGTTCTGTTATTTTCATCTATTTTCATACTTTATGATTGTTTTGTTCTTATTTTCTCCTAGCACTTTTTTACTTGCTTTTGCAGTTTAATTTTAGCTCTGTTACTTAGGATATGGAAAGATGGAAACACCAATAACACTTATGATGCCAAATGTGAATATTTGTTTCACTTATAAGTCAGTATTTATCATACTGGTATTCTTAAAGGGCCTCTATATTAATAAATGTGTAAGTGTAGTATGCCATTCTATCAACCTTCAGACTCAGGGGAAGTTAGCTTCCACACAGAAAAATTGATGCAGAACATTGGTGAACATGGGTGGACATATGGGGTCCATTAGCTTGAGTATGAAAACTATCAAATAGCAACAGACTGATATACAAGAAAAGATAAACAAAATATCATGAATGAACAATGTTTTAGCAGGCTTGAAAAAGATGCAAATCAATTATGGGACAAAATGCAAATGTAATAAGAAGTCAACAAGACATATACAAATTGAAGCACAGACATAAAAGTGGAAGGATCCATCTCAAAATCAGTTAGCATACAAACGGCACACAAAAATCCATACTTGCTACAAATCCAGTGTTTATTGTCCTTGAGCACTATTTTAGCTCATTTGATTCTACCTCATTTTTTCTTCATACAAATTAGATGTTTGGTTGATGGGAGACATGTTTATTGCTGCAAGATATTTACTATCCATTCACAATGAGGCAGTGAGAGGCCAGTGAGTGGAAGGGAGAGAAGAGGAGGAGCTAAGAGAAGAAGGGACAGAGAGAGAGAGGGAGGCTCAGTGGTCCTGAGGAGACATGCAGAGCAGGAAAGGAGACATGGATACCCATATGGCTTCAGACGTATTTCTGGTGTTTTGGAGAGGTTGGAAATATTGGGTTTATGAAACTGGAAGTTTCTTATATATAAATATATTTGGTTAATTATTCAAGTTTAAAGAGTTATGCTTTATCTGATGCTTGGAAAGTGTGGTGCAGAGGCCTGGCGGGGTGGTACTATTATTATTACCGAAACAGTTTATAAGCAATTATTGATCTTCTCTGTAGCATTACCTGATGGTGATTGGGCAATCAACAAAAGTTTGGGTGGAAATTCCATCAAATATATTTGTTTTCACCAAAGAGATCATAGAATACTTAGTGCAGGGAGCATTGAAAGGACAGCCAATATTCTGATTGATCTACAAAAAAGTAAAAAGTAAATCTGTCAGCTGTGTTTTATTTTCTAGAATTTCCTGGGAAAATTCTTATGGGCATGCATTTATCTGAATCTAGAAAGGGTCTTCCTACACAATAGAGGAGGAAGTGACTTGTACCACTTCGTTTTCACCTGTGTTCTTAAGATCTTTAAGTTTTAATCACCTAAATCCCAAGATACGCTGTGCACCTGTGAAAGATTTTCATAACCAGACTGTTTGAAGTAGGAAATATGTAGATCTGGGCCACTATTTCTTGTGGCAGGCTATAGAAAAAAGAAGTAGGAGAAGGAATGTTTGGGTTTCTTACTGTTTTGTTTGTTTGTTTGTTTGTTTTCTCAGTTATTCTTACTCTAGGGTATTTTGCTTGTCCTGTGGCTTTGGCCAGTATTAAGGGCAACTCCTCAGGATTTCAACACAAAATATAATATCAGTGCTGTTGGAATCCTCTAGGACTACAGTACCAGATTAGGACTGAGAAAATGTCAGGCATCATGGACTGAACAATTACTAGATTCTCCGTTGTAAATGTCTCTTTTATTTTTTCAGATGAAGGAATGAGATGAGATAAGAGATGTACCCAAGGTTTATGAACACATTGTTTGTGCATAGCCAAGTTTTCTATCTCTGTTCTATCTATCCCTGGGCCTATATCTGGACACTTCTATTCTAGGCCTAGATTCTCCAAGATGACTGATTCAAACTGGCTTCTGACTAAATTGTTCTGCTTGGCCTCAAACTTACTGTTTATAAAATCTGTTCTACTCTACTGACTCCTTAATCTCTGGCTCATTCTGCCTTCACCTACACTACAGCGTCTCTGTAAAACTGTTTCCCCACTTCTTTCTCCTCCTCTTCCTCCTCCTCCTCTTCCCCCCACTCTTCCTTCTCCTACTTCTTCCCACAATGCCCCTTTCTCTGTTGTTTCGCTGCTTTCTTAAATCACCTCTCTTTCCCGTCTTTTCTCTTGAGACTTGGTCTCTCATTCATGTGTCACTCATTCTGGTTTTGTCAAATCTTCCTGTGATTTGTTACTTTGTCTGTCCCTCAATTACATTCAAACATGGCTGCTTCCCTTTACAAACCGACTTTACCATTATTCTTTGGGATTAAAAGTGTGTAGTAAGGTCATTCCTGTGATCCAGACAAAGTGATTAAATGCATGACTCTATGTTCAATCCAGAAGTATTAAAGGCTTGAGTCTGAATTCCAGTTGGATCACACAACCCTTCAAGGATTTTAATGTGACTCCTTTTCAGAGTAGCCAAGTTACTGAATAAAAGTCCTTCTGCAATCAGTCTTTTTCTCATAAGACAATGGTGGTTGGTCTATACAGACCACATTCTCTAAGCCAGCCTAGTCTCCATTTAATTCCATTTAATAAGAGCCTTCGAGAAGGCTCATTGATATGCAACTTCGATGTGGTTATCACTAATGCACTGGGTCCTCCTTATCAGTCACTTTCGGTGATGTTCCTTGTAAACCACGCTCCAGCCTCCATGTTCCCACCTCATAATATACGCCCAAGCTCTACAGCCTTATGTTTCCTATGTTTTACTATATTATTTTTCTGCTTTTTGTAAAGTCTCCAGTTAAACGTGAGACAAATGTTGCAGCATCTTTTGGGTACATGCTAAAGTGGTATAGGTAGCTGTCATGGTAGCTCCATTTTCTATTTTCTGAGGGACTGTGGTGAATTCAATAGTGCCTATAAAACACTGCCTTGATGACAAGAAACAAAAACTTGGATGGCTCAGAAATCTATCATAGATCCAAACATAACTGGTATTGTTGTGGGAACTATCAAAAAATCTCTTGCCCCCTCCAGGCCATCTCTCCTGTGGTCCTGCCAGCCTGCCAACTCTCCCATGGGGTGGAGTCCCAAATACTTCTTGCTTCCATACAACACCTCACACACCCCACGATCTGCCACCTCATCACCTAATTACCTGGTTAAATCAAGACCCTTAAGACAATTGACCAATTTGATTTATGAATAAAGAATATCCCAATTTATAAGATGTCAATACAATAATTTTAGAGCCAATTCATAATGATAAAAGCTTTATCCCAAGTTTTCTAACCTTGTGCAAACTTAGCTACTTGTGGCTGGTAATTGTCACTCTGGTTCCCATAGGCAGTCATGGCTCTTTTCCTCCACTCTGGGATGCTCCCTCTCTCTACAAATCTTAGCTCTGCCCCCTTTTCTCTGTCTAATCATAGACCTTCTCTGCACTAATGTAATTGGAGAGGGAAAGTCCTGCAACATGATGATTTTTTTTAAAGTGTCAAGAAATGATTTCTAATATGCTATACTAATAGATAGGTGCCTAGTCCAATCATTATCTGGTATACTTCCTCCACTAGCTAATGGGAAGAAATTCAGTCACTCAGCCTAACATTAGGTGAGGATCAGGAATCCCAGAAGAAAAAGAAGAGGAAGGATGGCAGAGAGGTCATAAACACCAGAAGAATACAGACTACATAATCAACTCTGCAGAGCTCACGGGATCTTACAAAGACTGTGTATGCAAGAAAGGTTGTTGGTAGAAGGTTTTGTGGCTGACTGGTATCTCAGTGTAACAAGTTGAAACTGTACCTGGTTACAGAAGGTGGCTGGTATAGGCTCCATATTCTTCATTACTAGAAGTCCTCACTAGAATCCTTAGAGTTTCTGTAAGTCTCTACTACACTAGGTTTCCACTATGTGCCATAAATTCCTACCTATTTAAGTCATCTCTTTCTGTAGTTGCTTTTTCCTTAATTTGTTTCTCCATACCTGATCTTTTCTATTGCCATCCCCACTTACCCAGAGTTCACAATATCTATTTTACTACCCATTCCTTGGTAAGTCTGTCCTGCAAAGGACTCTGCTTGTTACTTAGCTTCTCTGGTTCTGTGGATAGTACCATAGTTATCCTATAGTTTACATCTAATATATGCATATAACTGAATATATATTATTTTTATCTTCTTGAATCTGAGTTAGCTCTCAGGATGATTTTTTTCCAGTTGCATCTATTTGTAGGCAACTGTAAGAATTTTTCTAACAGTTGTTTAATATTCCATTGTGTAAATATATATCAATTTCCTTATTCTTGTTGAGAGGCATCTAGGTTGTTTCCAGTTATGAACATAATTAAGCAAATGTCCTTATAGTAGGCTGGAGCATTCTTTGGGTATATGTAAAAGAGTGGTATAGCTAGGTCTTGAGGAAAATTGATTAATTTTCTGAGGAACCACCATAGTGATTTTCATAAAGGTTGCAGTGGTTCACACTCCCTTCAGCAGTGGAGGAGTGTTTCAAGTGCTCTACATCCCTGACAGCATAAGCTGTTAAGTGTGCTGATGATCTTAGCCATCTTGTACCTATAAGATGGATATTCAAAGTAGTTTTGATTTGTACATCACCAATAGCTAAGGATGCTGAATATTTTAGTATTTCTCTGCTCTTTGAAGTTCAACTATTGTGAATTATCTGTTTAGGTTTCTATCCTATATTTAAATCGGATTGCTTGATGTGTTGATATCTAGTTTCTCAGTTTTTTTAAAAATATATTTTGGATATTAGCCTTGAACTAATGTGGAATTGGTGAAAATCCTTTTCTACTGTGTAGGCCATTGTTTTGTCTTAATCTCAGTGTTTTTTTTTCCTACTAAAACTTTTCAATTTTATGGTGGCCTATTTATTAATTCTTGATATTTGTGCCTACTTTAATTTTGTTTTGTTCAGAAAATCGTCACATGCTAAAATGTTTAACGCTGTTCCTTACCCTCTCATCTATTAAGTTCAATGTGTGGTTTTATGTTGAGTTCTTTGATGCACACAAACTTGAGTTTGGTTCAGTGTTATAAATACAGATCTATTGCATTCTTCTACATACAGATACCCAGTTAGAGAAGCCACCTTTGTTGAAGATGTTCTTTTATTTTCAACCATGTATTTTTGGTTTCTATATGAAACACCATATGTCTGGTTTTGAATCAATTCCACTGATATAGGAGATAGAGATAGAGGTAGAGATAGATAGATATATTTCATTTATGCCAATATCATGCAGTTTTTATTACTATAGCTCTAGTACAGCTTGGAAAAAAGACTGGTGCTACCCCAGTTCTTTTATTGTTCAGGATTGTTTTAGCTATACTATTTATTTTGTTTTCCTCTAGGAAATTTAATATATTGTCTTTTCAAGTTTCATAAAGAGGTGTGTTGATATTTTGATGGAATTGCTTTTAAGCTGTATATTGCATTTCGTAGGATGGTCATTTTTATTATAATAATTCTACTGATCAATGAGTATAGATTTTTTAAACTTCTGATAACTGTTTAAATTTTTTTATTCAAAGTTGTTAAGTTTCAGTCATAAGAGTCCTTCACTAGCTTGTTTGCAGTTACTCCATGATATTTTAAGATATATTAATTATTTGTGGTTCTTGTGATGAACATGATTCCCTAGTTTCTCTTTTAGTAAGAGGGTTACTGTCCTTTTTACGTTTTGTTTGATTGTTAATCTTGTTTCCAGACACTTGGATGAGGGTGTGTGTCAGCTAAAGCAGTTCCCTGGAGAAACTTATGTACAGTAATATGCAAATAACAATCCTTTGAATTCTTCCATTCCAATTTTTATCTCCTTAATTTTTTCAGTTGTCAATCTAAATAAAATTGTAAAATTGTAAATAAATATTGAAATTCATATTTACTGAGAGCACTGTCTTTTTGTTACTTAAAATTCAATATTGTTTAAGATTTTCTTTCTCTATTACATGGACAAATAGTATCAGTTTTAGGAAATAAAATAGTGAAAACATAAGCTAATTATATAATTTATATAGTGCTTCTTTATATTATGCTTCTTTAAATTTTTATTCTTTTTTTATTCGATATATCTTTTATTTACATTTCAAATGATTTCCCCTTTTCTAGCCCCCCACTCCCCGAAAGTCCCGTAAGCCCCCTTCTCTCCCCCTGTCCCCCCACCCACCCCTTCCCACTTTCCTGTTCTAGTTTTGCCAAATACTGCTTCACTGAGTCTTTCCAAAACAAGGGGCCACTCCTCCTTTCTTCTTGTACCTCATTTGATGTATGGATTATATTTTGGGTATTCCAGTTTTCTAGGTTAATATCCACTTATTAGTGAGTGCATACCATGATTCACCTTTTGAGTCTGGGTTACCTCATTTAGTATGATGTTCTCTAGCTCCATCCATTTGCCTAAGAATTTCATGAATTCATTGTTTCTAATGGCTGAATAGTACTCCATTGTGTAGATATACCACATTTTTTTGCATCCACTCTTCTGTTGAAGGATACCTGGGTTCTTTCCAGCATCTGCAATTATAAATAGGACTGCTATGAACATAGTAGAGCATGTATCCTTATTACATGGTGGGGAATCCTCTGGGTATATGCCCAGGAGTGGTATAGCAGGATCTTCTGGAAGTGAGGTGCCCAGTTTTCGGAGGAACTTCCAGACTGATTTCCAGAGTGGTTGTACCAATTTGCAACCCCACCAGCAGTGGAGGAGTGTTCCTCTTTCTCCGCACCCTCTCCAACACCTGCTGTCTCCTGAATTTTTAATCTTAGCTATTCTGACTGGTGTAAGGTGAAATCTCAGGGTTGTTTTGATTTGCATTTCCCTAATGACTAATGAAGTTGAGCATTTTTAAAGATGCTTCTCTGCCATCCGAAGTTCTTCAGGTGAGAATTCTTAGTTTAACTCTGTACCCTATTTTTTAATAGGGTTGTTTGGTTTTCTGGAGTCTAACTTCTTGAGTTCTTTATATATATATATTCGATATTGGCCCTCTATCTGATGTAGGATTGGTGAAGATCTTTTCCCAATTTGTTGGTTGCCTATTTGTCCTTTTGATGGTGTCCTTTGCCTTACAGAAACTTTGTAATTTTATGAGGTCCCATTTGTCAATTCTTGCTCTTAGAGCATACGCTATTAGTGTTCTGTTCAGAAATTTTCTCCCTGTACCGATGTCCTCAAGGGTCTTCCCCAGTTTCTTTTCTATTAGCTTCAGAGTGTCTGTCTTTATGTGGAGGTCCTTGATTCATTTGGATTTGAGCTTAGTACAAGGAGACAAGGATGGATCAATTCGCATTCTTCTGCATGCTGACCTCCAGTTGAACCAGCACCATTTGTTGAAAAGGCTATCTTTTTTCCATGGGATGTTTTCAGCCTCTTTGTCGAGGATCAAGTGGCCATAGGTGTGTGGGTTCTTTTCTGGATCTTCAATCCTGTTCCATTGATCCTCCTGCCTGTCACTGTACCAATACCATGCAGTTTTTAACACTATTGCTCTGTAGTATTGCTTGAGGTCAGGGATACTGATTCCCCCAGACTTTCCTTTGTTGCTGAGAATAGTTTTAGCTATCCTGGGTTTTTTGTTATTCCAGATGAATTTGATAATTGCTCTTTCTAACTCTGTGAAGAATTGAGTTGGGATTTAAATGCATTATTAAAGTTCAGACATATACTTTTCCTATAGGAACTTTAGTAACAGGAATTTTGAATTTAGTTATTGCTCACTGATAATAATTAGTGTGGCTGTAGTATCATAATGAGGTAGTATTACTGTTAGCAGTTTAGATTGACAATGTAAGTATTTATTTCTAGTGTACAATTGGCTGTAGCTGTTTATATGTGTATTTTACTGGCTACATGTGTGACATTTCAGTTCTTTCAACTGTTATCATTCTTTCATAAGACTATCAGCTGAATTAACTGGTTCTTAAATTTTGAGTATAAACTATACAATCACGCAACATATTCCATAAAAACCTTTTCTAGTTTTCACTAAAGATATTAAATATAATTAAATAAATTCACATAGAGGTGAAATATAAGAATTTTTAATGAAATTTAGACAATAGTATCAAGTAAATGTCATTTATGACATTAAGGCTCAGTATTGAATAAATATTGTAAAAGTTATATTTAATTATGAAAATTTATCAAAGCTAATTAGGACATAAATAGTCAGAATCATATTTGTAATTTATACTTAAAAACAAATTATTTTGGTTAAAAAGGAACAATCTAAAAATAGATTCTATTCTTCCATTGTAGAATTTTTGTAACATTTTATTTGATATATTACTTCAGGCTCTACAGTACTGGAGTTAAAGTGTGGTCAACTAGTTGCTAAGTGGACTTTTGAAGGTGACAATACCCCATTAACTCATGTTTGGATGCTTGGCTTCCTATTGGTTGAAATGTTGAGTAAGGTTTAGATCATGTGGCCCTGTTGAAGAATGTGTCACATGAGCTTTGTTTTTGATTACTATTTCAAAAGACTTAGGGCATTTTTATTATATTTCTTGCTTCCTGCTTGATCATCAGCATATTGGCTCTTATGTCCCTGTCTGCAGGCCTTTGTTCTGACATTATATACTCTGATCCTCTGAAACCAGAAGACCAATGAAATGTTTTCTCTTTATCTCTTCTTGCTTGTGGTGTTTTGTTACAGGAATTAAACAAATGGGAACAAACTTAACTTTTAAATATTTCTTATAATTTTTGAACTACAATAATAGCTCCTGTTACTGAAAAGTGATAAATGTCAGGAACATAAGTTTATGATATTACTGATTTTCTGGTAGCTAAATGATTGATTTGATTTTCAAGTAACATCCTTGATAAGATGCATAAAGATACTGATATCCTTAGCTTATTTAAAAAATAACATTATATTTCACAAATATAACTATTCAAGGTTAATTTCAGATTAACTAAAATTTTAAGCTTGCTGTAGTTTATTCCTTCATAAAATACATGGAAATATAAAATTTACTTTATTTTTAGAAGAGTTTCATTTAAAATGATTAGAATAAAAGGATAATTTTAATCTAAAGGAAGGCTACATAAAAAAGGAGCATTATACCTTAAATTCCTTTGTTGGTGATTACTAAATATTTATGAGTAAAATGTGAAAGTTAAGACCATGCAAATATGTTGTAATTTTTCCACCATTAGCAAATTCACATTATATTATTCTTTATTTAAGTAATGAATGCTTATGAAGTCTATATAGGCAAAGTTTTGTTTTATATTATAAAATAGATAATCAAATTTTATTGATAGCTTGATAACCACATTTTCCAATACCGTGACATAAGTGTATCGGCACACTTGAATGCTCTAATGATTCTGTCTCTTCTTTCTTTCCTTCCTTCCTTCCTTCCTTCCTTCCTTCCTTCCTTCCTTCCTTCCTTCCTTCCCTCCTTCCCTCCTTCCTTCCTTCCTTTCTTTTGTACCTTCCTGCTTCCTTCCTTTCTTCTTATTTACCTATTCCTTCTTCTCTGTCCTTCTCTCTTTTCTTATTCCCCCAACCTTACTCTCTGCTTTACCCTTACATTCCTATATTTAGCTACTACCACTTCTTGTGATATATTTTCTTTATTCTTTCTATATTTCTGTGATATATTTTTACTTAATAACTTTTAAAAAATATTCAGCCTAACATCAATTCAGAATGCTCTCATTGTACTTTGAAAACAAACCTTCTTTATGCTTAAAATACTATATGAACAATACATTTTCAAGATTGCATTTGCTGAAGCAAAATGTTAAACCATAGTTCCTTCCATGGGGAACAAATATCTGTACATTTAGAGTTGAAAGTTCAGTTTCATATAGCATAACTGTCCAAATTTCAAATCAAATTTTAGATAAATAACCATATGTCAGAGACTGTAAAAATTTGTTCATTTTTAAGAATCAGTTTTAAGATTATGATAGTTCAACAACATTTTTAATAAGGGGTATAATAATATGGGACAGTACACAATACAAAATTTGTTGTGTAATTAAAAAATAAAACTTGAAATTATTCATCTGGGTAATTATTATCACTAGTTACAAACATAAAAAACAGCCTAATATATTGTGATATTTATTAGAAATTTCAGTTTACTTGCTGTCAGAAGAATCAAAATCATTCTGTCATAAAATATAACTGCCTCATTTTGAACACATCTTTTTCATTTACACCCATTTTTAGAAAAAATGAATTAGAACAATCCCCTTATGTAGTTCTATTTATTACACAACTTGTATAGTAATTCATTCTATTTATTTTAATTTTTAAATTTATTCTATCATATATTACATTTCTACCAGTTTCTAGTCCATCTTCTCCTCCGAGATGTCACCATTATCCATGTCTCCATCATTTTCCTTCAGAAAAGTACAGGCCTCTCAAGGATATCAACTAGACATGACATAAGAAGTTACAATAAGACTGTGCATCTCCGTGAATGTTAAAGCTAGGTGAAGCAACACAGAGGTGGCAAGGATTCAAAAGTAGGCAAAAGAGAGACATCCCCACAGGCTCCCTGATTCAAATTTTATGAGCCCATATGATTACTGCTTAGTTGATTTTGTGGGCTTTCTTATCATATCCTTGACCCCTCTGGCTTTTACAATTCTACTGACACATCTTCCAAAGAAATAGCCAAGCTCTACCTAATGTTTTGCTGTGTACTTCCACATCTGTATTGATCAGTTGCTGAACAGACCTTCTCAGATGGATATCATGCTCCAGTCAACGAGCATATCAGCATATCATTAGAAATAATTGGAAATAATTCTTTAAACTTTTTGTTTTATTTTAAAGTCTATACTAAATAACAATTTCTCATATCATTATCAAAAAGTTAATGGAAAAGTAATGGTAATTTTCAAAAAGGTTCATTGGAAAACGATTTAATATTGTTTATTTGGGAACAAAAATTACTCATTTTTTTGTATTCAATATGATACCATTTATTAAATATTATGTGGCAATATATGGCAAAGTATAGCCATAATTTTTTTATAGAAGTATAGTATAATTTGATATTTTGAGTAATAGTCCATGTAAAGACCATAAAAATAAGCCCTGTTACTTTAATGCATATTTTCAAATGATATTGCATATTTTCCTCATTATATTTTATTATTTAATTATTATGTTGAACTTTTGCTATGTAATTAATCATCAAATATATGCCAACAATAAATTGTGTATAAAAAATAAATTTTGCAAGTAATGGTTTTACCTTCTTCACAGAAATAAGATTTGAAAGCAATTAGCAGTTGCACAGTCTGGTCAATGTTTAAAATACTCTTTGGAACATAGTCACTTCAATTTGTTCTCTTACAAAAAAGTGATACACAACCAATATAGTTGAAGAAACAAAGTCACATTTTCTTTTAAGATTTACTGATATTCAGTATTTTTTTCACTTAAATTTAAGGAAATATCTACATAGTGTTACTCTGAATTTCTTCTGTAAGGGTACATTTTTTTTCTTGTCTTGTGCTAACAGAAACTGCTAGCAGTGGGGGAATATGGATCCTGAAATTATCCACTTCTTGTACACTTCCTGCACATAGGCAGGACAACAACCCAATCAAAAAAATTAAATCCAAAATGTGTCCTGCCCCAAGATGTGCAGGGACAGAGATATAGCATAGACTAAGTGAATGACCAACCAATATCTACAACAAATTGAGACCCAAACCATGGGCAAGAACCAATCCCTGACAATGTTCATGATACTCTGTTATGCTTGGAGACAGGAACCTAGAATAACTGTCCATGTGGAGCTCAGGGAGTATTTTGGAAGATTAGAGAGAAGGTTTGAGGGGCCTCAAGAGGTCAGGGACTCTATGAGAAGACCAACATAATCAACTAACCTAGTCTCTAGGAGGCTTCTGGAGACTGAATCATCAACCAACAAATGAGCATAGGAGGGACATAGCCCCTCTGAAAGTATGTACAAGATGAGTAGTTTGGTCTTCAAGTAAGCCCCCCAACGTCTGGAGAAATGGTTGTCTCTGTACCTGATGCATGACAGTTTATGGATTCTGCAACCATAAATGGATAACCTTGTCTGGTCTCAGTAGGAAAGGATACACCTAGATTCACAGCTACTAGTTGTGCAGGGGTTGGAAGCTTACAGGGATGACACCAGCTGGGGCTTCCCCTTCTAAAAGAATAAGAAGAAGGTGGAGTGGGCAAAGATTTCTGTGAGTGAGTATTGGAAAGGTTGTAGAGTAAACAAATAAATAAATTTTTAAAAAGAACTTTATTCTTCTGACAATACAATTCTGGGTTTTCTCAACTTATATATTTATATTTATAATTTATAATTAGTTTTTATTTACAATGTATGTAGCACTAATGTACTTTTTAATTATGTGTTTTATTTTATTTTTAATTTGTTATTGTATTTATTTATAGTTCAGATGTTATCCCTTTCCTAGTTTTCCCTCCAAAACCCTTTTTTCCCTTCCTTCTCAACCTGCTTCTATGAGGGTGCTCCACCACCCACACACCCACTTCTGCCTCAGTGCCCTAGCATTCACTTATGCTGTGTCATAGAACCTCCACAGGAACAAGGGGCTCCCCTCGCATTGATGCCAGTTAAGGCAATCCTCTGTTATGCATAAACTCTATGTAAAATTATTTTTTTTTTGTTTTTTGTTTTTTGTTTTAAATTTTTTTATTCGATATATTTTTTATTTACATTTCAAATGATTTCCCCTTTCCTAGCCCCCCCCCCACTCCCAGAAAGTTCCGTAAGCCCCCTTCTCTCCCCCTGTCCTCCCACCCACTTTATTCGATATATTTTTTATTTACATTTCAAATGATTTCCTCTTTTCTGGTCCCCCACTCCCTGAAAGTCACATAAGCCCCCTTCCCTCCCCCTGTTCTCCCACCCATCCCTTCCCACTTCACTGTTCTGGTTTTGTCTTATACTGCTAGGAGCCAGCTCACTCACTAATTTAGAACTATTAACAAAAAAGGAAATATATGTGAATCACATATTTTAACTACAAATTACCTTAAATTTTAGTTGAAAAAATTTCAGTTATTGGACTAAGTTACTGTATTTTATATTAACTATCAATGTTCTTGAAATTAAAATAACAAACAAAATTTGAATAGAATAACATCAAATAAAGAAACATCTAGTTTTAGTTTTCTAGCTTTCTGATCCATAATTAAAATAAATGTTTATACAATTCTTAAAAACAGAATTAAAAGTTTAAAACCCGGGCTGGATAGATAGCTCACTGGTTAAGAACTCTTACTGTTCTGGCAGAAGGCTAAGGATTGGTTGCTAGTATTTATGTGATAGCTTAGAATCTCACATTCATTCAGTTTCAATTCTAGATCCAATGAAATCTGATATTCTACAATTAACTCTGAATGTACAGGGCTAATACATGCTACATATACATATATGTAGGCAAAACACTTATAACACATAAAATATAAGGCAATCTAAAAAAATTAAAATTTAAATTCTATAACTAGAATTCCTTACAAGTAAATGTACTTGTGACAAATATGGTTAACATCATTATTTTCATTACATATATTATAAAATAAAATTTTAAGAATATAATTATTATACTCAAGTTATAAATATGTCAGAATTACAAGAAGCTCATGATAATTAACACAATATTATATTTTTCAATTACCTACACTCATAATGACATACACTTAACAGGACTCTTGATTTTATGCTTAAAATGTCTTCTCAAGTTAATTCTTATAGAAGCAGTTATTCATTTTGAAACCTGAGAAGTGGCAGAATTTATAAAATATATGACCAAGTGAGAAGAATTATGACATCCAGTCTCCTTAACAAAAATGAGTGATGACATTCATGAAAAAGTAAAACCTGTAGAGCAAATGTGAAAATTGTTCAGTGTTTTAGAAGAACTAAGAGGTAGTCATTGGTGTTGATTCTGATCAGGATCAAGCCAGAGACATTAGGTCTATGTTGTACTCAAAGCCATCTACATTTTCCATTGTTTGTTTCAAAGTTTTGTGGAAGTCTAGGAAATACATATGGTCTTTGTTAACAGTTTCTAAGAGAAACACACAAACACATAAACACAAACACACACACATACACATTCACTCAGAGAGAGAGAGAGAGAGAGAGAGAGAGAGAGAGAGAGAGAGAGAGAGAGAAAGGAGAGGAGGTAAAAATAAAGAGCTATAAATACAAAGAGTGAAGCAAATACATGTTAGAAAAATATTCTGTTGATAATATCAGACATAATTTAAGGTATCACATAAAGTTCTATGCATAAAAAGGAAAAATAAAGCAGGCTTTCAAAAACAAGTTATTAAAAAAGATAAGACTCATACTCATCAAAAGAGAACATCTACCAAGTAGAATTCTCAATTTTGAACATCTGTGCCCCAAATGAAAGTGCATCCACATTCATAAAAGAAACATTGCTACAGCTCACAATCAGGGACTAAACAAGACAGCTGATTCTCTTCCTACTTATTCAATATAGTACTCAAAGTCCTAGCAGAGAAATCAGACAATAAAAGGAGGCCAAAATAATACAAAGTAGAAAGGTAGAAGTCAAAATATCACTATTTGCAGATGATATGATAGTATACTTACGTGATCCCCAAAATTCCACCAAAACTCCTAAACCCGATAAACAACTTCAGCAAAGAGGCTGAATATAAAGTTAACTCAACAAATCATTAGCCTTTCTCTACTCAAAGGATAAACAGGTTAAGAAGTAAATTAGGGAAATGAAACACTTCACAATAGTTACAAATAATATTATATATCATCGTGTGATTTTAACCAAGCAAATGAAAGATTGGTATGACAAGAACTGGTTTCTGAAGAAAATAAATAAAGAACTCAGAATATGGAACTTTCTACAATGCTAATGGAATGGCAGTATTAATACAGTAAAATCAAATTCATTGTTTTTAATAACTGAGGAGTATTCCATTGTGTAAATGTACTATATTTTCTGTATCTATTCCTCTGTTGAGGGACATCTCAGTTCTTTCCAGCTTCTGACTATTATAAATAATGTTGCTATGAACATAATGGAACACGAGTCCTTATTACATGTTGGAGCATATTCTGGGTGTATGTCCAGGAGTGGTATAGTGGGTCCTCTGATAATACTATATCCAATTTTCTGATGTACTGCCAAACTGATTTCTAGAGCAGTTGTATGAGCTTGCAATCCCACCAGCAATGGAGGAGTGTTCTTCTCTCTCCACATCCTTGCCAGCATCTTCTGTCACCTGAGTTTTTGATCTTAGCCATTTTGACTGGTGTGAGGTGGAATTTCAAGGTTGTTTTTATTTGCATTTCCCTGATGACTAAGGAGGTTGAACATTTCCTTAGATGCTTCTCAGCCATTTGGTATTCCTCAGTTGAGAATTCAGTGTTTAGTTCTGTACCCCCATTTTTAATAGGGTTATTTGGTTCTCTGTAGGGCTCCAGCTGCATATGTCGCAGTGGATGGCCTTGTTGGACATCAAATGGAGGAGAGGTCCTTTGTCCTGAGAAGGCTTGATGCCCCAATATAGGGGAATACCAGGACAGTGAAATGGGAGTGGGTGTATTTGTGAGCAGGGGGAGGGAGGGTTGGGATAGGGTGTTTTTAGTGGGGAAACCAGGAAAGGGGATAACATTGGAAATGCAAATAAAGAACATATCCAATTAAATATGTGTAAAATATATAGTAAAAATGGTCATCTTGCAAAAAGCAATCTACAGATTCAATGCAATTCCCAACAAAATTCCAACTCAATTCTTCATGGAGTTAGAAAGAGCAAATTGCAAATTCATTTGGAATAACAACAACAACAACAAATAAAACCCAGAATATCGAAACTATTCTCAACAATAAAAGAACTACAAGGGGAATTACCTTCTCTGACTTCAAGCTATATTACAAAGCAGTAGTGATGAAAACTGTATGGTGTATATACAGAGACAGGCAAAAAGATCAGTGGAATAGAATTCAAGAAAAAGAAATGAACCCACACACCTATGGTCAATGGATATTTGACAAAGGGGCTAAAACCATCAAGTGGATAACAGACAGCATTTTCAACAAATGGTGCTGGCTGCACTGGTAGTCAGCATGTAAAGACTGCAAATCGACCCATTCTTATCTTGTTGTACAAAGCTCAAGTTCAAGTGGTTCAAGACCTCCATATAAAACCAGACACACTGAAAAGAGAAAGTGAAGAAGATCCTGAAACACATGGGCACAGGTGAAACTTTCCTGAACAGAACACCAATAACTTATGCTTTAAGATCAAGAATTGGCAATTGGGACTTCATAAAATTTCAAAGATTTGGGGCTGGAGAGATGACTCAGTGGTTAAGAGCACTGACTGCTCTTCTGAAGGTCCTGAGTTCAAATCCCAGCAACCACATGGTGGCTCACAACCATCCATAATGAGATCTGATGCCCTCTTCTGGAGTGTCTGAAGGCAGCTACAGTGTACTTACAAATAATAAATGAATCCTAAAAAAAAAAAAAAAAAAAAAAAAAGGATTGGGAGGCAGAGAGGCAAGTGGATTTCTGAGTTAGATGCCAGCCTGGTCTACAGAGTGAGTTCCAGGACAGCCAGGGCTACACAGAGAAACCCTGTCCAAAAAATCAAAAAAAAAAAAAATTCAAAGATTCTGTAAGGTAAAGTACACTCTCAATAGGTTAAAATGACAACCAACAGATTGGGGAAAGATCTTTACCAATCCTACATCTGACAGAGGGCTAATATCCAATATATATAAAGAACTCAAGAAGTTGGACTTCAGAGCAGCAAATAACCCTATTTTAAAATCGAGTACATATTGTTGTTTCTCCTATGGGCCTGCAAGCTCTTTTAGTTTATTAATTCCTTTCTCTAGCTCAGCTATTGTGACCTTGTGCTCAGTCCAATGGTTGACTGAAAGTATCCACCTCTGTATTTTTCAGGTACTGGTAGATGCTCTCAGGAGACAGCTATAACACACTCCTGTCAGCAAGTGCTTGTTGGCATCCACAATAGTGTCTGGGTTTGGTGAAAGTATATGGGATGGACCCCTAGGTGGGGAAGTCTCTGAATGGTCTTTTTTCAGCCTCTGCTCCACACTTTGTCTCTGTATCTCCTCCAATGGGTAATTTGTTCCCCCTTCTAAGAAGGACCAAAGTATCCATACTTTGGTCTTCCTTCTTCTTGAGCTTCATTTGGTCTGTGAATTGTATCTTGGATATTCCAAGCTTCTGGGCTAATATCCACTTATCAGTGAGTGAATGCCATATGTGTTCTTTTGTGAGGGTTCCCTCACTCAGGATAATATTTTCTAGTACCATCCATTTGCCTAAGAATTTCATGAATTCATTGTTTTTAATAGCTGAGTAGTAGTCCATTGTGTAAATGTACCATATTTTTTGTATCCATTCTTCTTTTGAATCTGGGTTCTTTCCTGCTTCTGTTGAATTTTGGTTCTTTCCTGCTTCTGGCTACTATAAATAAGGCTGCTATGAACATAGTAGAGCATGTGTCCTTATTAAATGTTGGAGAATCTTCTGGGTATATGCCCCGGAGTGGTATAACTGGGTCCTCAGGTAGTAATATATCCAAGTTTCTGAAGAACTGTAAAACTGATTTGCAGAGTGGTTGTATCAGCTTGCAATCCTACCAGCAGTGGAGGAGTGTTCTTTTTTCTCCACATCCTTGTCAGGCCCTGGTGTCACCAGAGTTTTTGTTCTTAGCCATTCTGACTGGTGTGAGGTGGAATCTCAAGGTACACCAAGAGCTCCCAGGAACTAAATCACCAACCAAAGAGTAGACACTGAGGTACCCATGGCTCCAACTTCACATGTAGCAGAGGATGGTCTTTGTGGACATCAAAGGGAGGAGGGCCCCTTCATCCTGAAAAGGTTCAATGACCCAGTATAGAGGAATGCCAGGACAAAGAAGTGGGAGTGGGTTGGTTGGCGAGCAGGGAGAGAAGAGATGGGATAGGGGGCTTTCTGGAGGGAAACCAGGAAAGGGAACAACGTTTCAAATGTAAATAAAGAAAATATCTAATAAAAGAAAAAAGAAAAATGGGGTACAGGGATAAATGAAGAATTCTCAACTGAGGAATATTGAATGGCTGAGAAGCTCCTAAAGAATTATTTGTTCAATATCCTTAGTCATCAGGGCAATGCAGATCAAAACAAGCCTGAGATTTCACCTCACAATTATCAGAATGGCTAAAATCAAAAAGTCAGGTGATGGCAGATGTTGGTAAAAATGTAGAAGAAGAGGAACACTCCTCCTTTGGTGCTGGAATTACAAGTTGATACAACTACTCTTTAAATTAGTCTGATTGCTCTTCAGAAAATTGGACATAGTATATATAACCAAAAGATTCTCCAACATATAAGAAGTATACATGCTCCATGATGTTCATAGCAGTCTTATTTATAATACCTAGAAGGTGGAAAGAACCCAGATGTCCTCCAACAGAGGAATGGATACATAAAATCAGGTATATTTACACAATGGAGTACTATACAGCTATTAAAAACAATGATTTCATGAAATTCGTTGACAAATGATTGGAACTGGAAAATATCCTGAGTGTGTTAAACCAATTACCAAAGAATACACATGGTATGCACTTACTTATAAATGGATATTAGCCCCAAAGCTTGGAATTCCCAAGTTACTATTCACAGACCAAATGAAGCTCAAGAAAATTGAAGACCAAAGTGTGGAGTTCTGTCCATCTTAGAAAGGGGAACAAAATATTCTAGGAAACAAATATGGAGACAGTGTAGAGCAAAGACTGAAGGAAATCCAGACTGAAGACATCCAGAGACTGCCTCACCTGGGGATCCATACTATATACAGTTACCAAACTCAGCTACTATGGTGGATGCCAAGAAGTGCTTGCTGAAAGGATCTTGATATAGCTGTCTCCTGAGAGGCTATGCCAGAACCTGATAAATACAGAGGTGGATGCTTGCATCCAACCATTGATGTGAGCACAGTGTCCCCAGTGAAGGAGTTAGAGATAGGACTGAAGGAGTTGAAGGGGTTTGAAACCCCATTGGAAGAACAACAATATCAATCAGCCAGATGCCCCAGAGCTTCCAAGGACTGAACCACCAATCAATGTGTACACATGGAGGGACCCATGTCTCTAGCCACATATGTATGCAGATGATGGCCTTGTCAGGCATCAATGGAAGGAGTGGCCCTTGGTCCTGTGAAGAGTGGATGGATGCCCCAGTGTAGGGGAATTCGAGGTTGCTGAATTGAAAGTAGGTGGGTGGGTGGAGGAACAGCCTCAAAGAAGCATGTGGAGGGGCATGGTATAATTGGTTTGGGGGATGAAACTGGGAAAGGGAATAACATTTGAAATGTAAATAAAGAAAATATCTAATAAAAATAGAACAAGAAGGGAACAAAAGTAAATGATTTATTTAGAAATTTTTAATAATTAGAATGTGTTACTTATGTTCATGTTTATGAGCATAAACTTGTCTAATGTCTGTGTGATTGTACACAGTAATAATTCAAAACAATGCTTGTTTGCAATATCAGAATTTGTATAAGTATTTATATGTACATATGTATTGTGCCACAGATATGTGTACAAACTTATGAATGAATATGTGAATATGATATGTGTGTGAGCGTGTGAGTGTGTGTGTGTGTGTGTGATAGAGAGAGAGAGAGAAAGAAAGAGAGAGAGCGATATTTATAAATACTTTAAAATCTTAAAAGAATTTCAGTTGTAGCCTTGGATTTTAATATAAATTGTTTCCTTCCAAACAACTTTTAATCATAGTTTGTCCATGACTTATGTTCTAAAGATGTTTTAGAATTATATGCCTCTGCAAAATTTAGAAGGCAGAAATTGAAACATGACTGTGAAATGAACAAAAATCAAGACAAATGCCTCTGCATTTTAGTGGAGAGCCCCTGTGATATAGCATTGCTATTAACATCACTTGTGAATTTACTGAGAGAACATATATATATGTGTGTGTATATTAGAATGTGTTACTTATGTTCATGTTTATGAGCATAAACTTGTCTAATGTCTGTGTGAGTGTACACAGTAATAATTCAAAACAATGCTTGTTTGCAATATCAGAATTTGTATAAGTATTTATATGTACATATGTATTGTGCCACAGATATGTGTACAAACTTATGAATGAATATGTGAATATGATATGTGTGTGAGCGTGTGAGTGTGTGTGTGTGTGTGAACATATGTATATATACATAAAATGAATTCAACCATGATTCTGAAGTAGCAAAATTCTCTTTAGGCGAATGAAAAATCAAGATTTTGCTGTCATAGATAAAACCTTGGATTCATTTGTAATTTCTTAGAAGAATGAAGTTTAACATATCCATGAAATGTCTCTGATCAGCTTAAAACATAATTTAATATTAAAGAGTAATCAAGAATATTTAAAGAATTTAATCAGTATTATTGAAAATGATAATTGAGAAATTCAGAAAATATATGATTATTATGATAGGACAGAAAATAGAGTTATAAAAAGTATAGTAACAGATTTATTAAGATAATCTGATGTTGAAATGAGATAAATTAGTAAAAATTTGAAGAGTATAAGAATATTTTAGTATCTCAAGATTGATGATAAATAGAAATATTATTTTATTTATAAAGAAAATAAATTAATAACACAATTCACAAAGCTTTAGATATCCCCTATAAAGTAAAATAGATAGTTTTATTTGTTAATTAATAAATGTAATAATTAATGTATCATGTTAGTGACATTTAGAAGTACCATCGAAAAAGATGTCTACATATGTCTGTAAAAGATTTTACGATTATGCTCTGATGTGAGAAGTATTACTTTTAATGTGGTTGTTACTCTTAAATAGGCTTGATTCCCTAGTAAATAAAAAGGAAAATGCTTGCTGTGCAACAGCAATCATAGGTTTCTGCTCTTGACTGTACATGTAAGGTGACTAGCTGCCTCGTGCTCCTAATGACATAACATCTTCTGTAGGATAGGCTATAAACTTTGAACCAAAAATAACCCTCTTAAGTTGATTTTATTATATTATACATACATATATATATATATATATATATAGTCAAAATGAGGTACATTTTTTTTGTTCTGAGTGTAGTTAGAATTGACTTTATCAGGATAGAATATTTCAATTTCCATAGTTCATTTTTAATTTTTAATTTATTTACTAGTATAGTATATTTCAATTTTCCAAGCTGAATTTGGAAGAAAAAATTGAATTACAATTCTGAATGGAAGTTGTATTCACTTGTATCATATAACCTAAACAAAGAGCAATTAAACACTATAATAAAATTATTCAGATTTTTATTTATTATTATACTTATGATGTCATATGTATTTTAAAATTACTTATTAGTGGCACTTCATTGGCCAATACTTTTCTTTATGATTTTAATAATTTGGTGCAATCTTGTTTTCTTACATGTTGACAGACATTTTGTGTAAACAATTAGTATTAATGCACTGTTGTTAAGTTACAATCAATAGCAACTATTAATTAAATCATATTTGTTTCCTATTAGAAATATTTCTGTCCTGATTTTAAAATGTACAACAGATAACTAGAATAATGTAAATATTCAACTGTCAGACTAAGTAATATTTTTCAATACATTAGTTTCCTTCTTCTTAGTTTTGAATTTGGTGTATACCAATTTTGAGTCCAGGAAGACAAAAGTAAGAAAATGTTTCACTCAGTACAATCCTCAGTACACATGCAAGAGTTCCTCAGCTTGGAATTCCTTTTCAAAGCATCTGTGTCAAATATGAGGTGAGTACTATTTGTCTTAACCATAGCACTGATGGTTAGAGATGTGAGATCCCTTGCATCCCTTGGAATTTCTGGGAGGACAACCAATCCAATCTTTGAGTTCTGTATCAGTGGAGACTATGTTTCAAAAATTAAGGTAGAGAGAGAATGATATATAGAGGAAGAAACCATTACAAGACTTCAACATCTGGTCTGCAGATAATTAAACCACACTAGGTACAGAGTAAGAGGTGGGGAGGGGATCACTGTTGATTTTAGAATCAATCACCTGGTAGGATATCAGTAGACCATAAGATACACAGACATGCAGTTTAAGGATAGTCAGGGTTCCTAGAATTTTATCTACTTCCTTCTCAATTCATTTTAATAAAAATAATATGTAGCCTAATTTATTAAAAATATTATATTCATGCATAAGCTAAATTGAAAGCAATAAGTAAAGTTTGAAAAATTATTTGCTGTTAGTGATAATATCACTGATAATTGGTACAGGTAAATTATTTCTCAGTATTTTCTGCTGATAACAGGACTCGGGATGTTCTGAGTGTTAATTCGTCAGACTTTGTAGAACTACAGATTTTAAAATTAAAGGCACATCAATTAAAAAAAAACTGTAGTGGCTTATTAATTTTGGATATGTTAACCAATATTGGATATTGGAGATATTTTGTCCTTTTGAAATATGTATTTAATTATATATGTGTATCTGTGTATTTGTGTCTGGATAAGAAAGTGTGTGTATGTGTGTGTGTGTGTGTGTGTGTGTGTGTGTGTGTGTATGCTCATGTGTGTGTGTGTGCACATGCATGTGCATGTGCATGTGCGTGTGTGTGTGTGTGTCTGTCCATATGTGTAGCATAGAAAAGATCAAAAGAGTGCTGGATACTTAGCTTTTGATGTGTGTCCTATATCTGAAGTCTTGTCATGACTGTCCTAAGAGAAGTCTTAACAACTGAGACATTTCTCCACACATATCAGGATTTGCATGTTAACTACTCTAGTCAAGTCACTGAGCATGATGTTCCAGTGAACAAATATTTCTCAAAACAAAAAGAAAAAACAAAGGACAAGAGACAAAACCTAGTAAACAATTACTAGAGAACATTCGAAGTGCTGGTCTGGACTCCTGCATAAAAGCACAAGGACACACCTCTGTTTGAGCACAAGTATAAAAGCATGCACACATGAACACACTCAAAAACGATCTGACAGGAGTAATTGTGAAATGCCCAGAGAACAGTTAATTCCATCCTCTTCATATTAAAAATAGTAGATAGGGATATTCCTTTAAAACAGAAATGGTGGTTCACTGCTGTAACTCTAACACCTGGAAGTATGAAGCCGGATTGATCTGCAGGATTGTCATCCAGTGTCTTTCAGAAAACAGGCAAAGGAAAAACTATGAAATAGTAGTATTTTTTAAAAAAACAATGCTTTATTTTTGTTTGAATGAACTGGGAAAACAAGAAGAGAAACAGCTAGTAATTAAGCAGATTTTTCTTCCTTGACATTCTCCTTATGAGAAATAGAAATGAAAATAGATTATATATCCTAGGGGATAGGATTAACAATATTTGCTGTTTTGAAATGAATATCTTTAGAATCTAAACTAATCACTTATTTTTTTCAAAAATTTCAATCACCATCAAGCAATCATTCATATGATAGCTTTTTCTATATTAAAAGATTATCATTTAGCATTTTAGTCCAGAACTTATATAAAAAGAATTGGAAGTACCTCCCACAATACTGTATTTTTAAAAGTATTTTAAAGCTGAAATTAGTCATGAGATAATGTTCCTGCTGATGGACCACATAAGTCTTTTATTTTTCACATATGAATCATGAATATTCCGTTGAACATCTTAACTATGTAAGGAAATTTAGAAAGTAATGGATAAATTCTATAATGCTGTATAAACATTCCTAGCAGGTAAGTACTGAAAACTGCATTCTTAGAGTTTTAACAACTTTCCAAAATTGAATTGAATTTCTGAAGACAGAGGAAAGATAAGAAAATTGAAAGAGAAGATAGTGCGCTAATGACTCTAGAGAGTTTAAGAAACTGTTATGGTCATGTCTTTTTGAGAGAATCTCCTAAAAGGAGATAATGGCCTGGGCTGACTTTGTAAGGAAGGGATCTCGCTATCTATCGCCAGAAAGCATGGCAATCAGGAGGCAGGCAGTCATCCAGAACCAGCCTAGAGTTCTCATTCAGTTCCTACAGAGAGGCAGCACCCACACCACCAGAAATGAATTAGCAAGAGGCATTTTTGCCTCCTTCTAGATACCAATATAGAGGGGATTAATTTTTAAAATGCATTAACCTTTAACACATATATCATTAAAATAAATAATGGAAGGTTCAAAAAATATTCTGATCTTGGTTTTGAAAAGAGGAACATCAGATTTAATGATTCTTCAACACAGGTCTACAGTATTTTAACCTGTTTGTATCCTCACTTTATTGTACTTTGATTCTTCTTCATTTTAGTCCTACATGGAAATTTAACACATTGTTTATTTTTATATTACTATATGAAATTTGATATTTTAGTTTTGAGTTAATCAGTTCTAATAGCTTCTAAAATTTATTGTTAAACAGTATTTCTTACTAGTTTACTCTCATTTATTTTTGTCTAGTCATATTTACTCTTATGTCTTGATTTAAATCAATTATACAATTAAAGCAATTAAATGTACCATTCCTAAGCAATAGTAACCATACATGAACGAATAAAATTTTTCTCCTTGCTTCTCTATTTTGCTGTTTTTCATTCCACAAAAAGAAGTAAAAGATTTGAGAAATCCCACTAGGAATAGTCAGTGTTCCTGTAAAGATTTATAAATGACAGTCCCAGAGGCTTTACTTTCTCATCTTGTTTTCCCTCTGTATTGCATAAAATGCTATTTAAATTTTTCAGAGGACACATAGTAGTTACTGGAAAAAAATCTCTTGATCTTCATGGGCACTAACTTGTATTTCTTGAAGAGGGAATTTAAGAGTGTTTTGTGAGACTGTTTTGTTTTTACTAGTAGTCATTTGTAGATGTGGCCATTCGGAGACCTCAGCTCCAAAAGGAACAATGAGATGAGGATATTGTGGACGAACATCAAGGGAGATCAAGTGGAAAGTGCCCTGGTATGAGAGCTCACTCCATGTGGGAACATCACAAAAGATGACTTCATGAGACTCATGTGAGGAAACACAATGTTAGAGTGCTGAGAGACCACGTGGGAGAACCTAGTATGAACAGAGTACAATAACACTGCATGAGAGCACTGTGTGAGAGGTTTGTGACAGAGCACCACATAAGAATGCCTTCAGAGCATGCTGTGTGAGAATGCCATCTGAGAATAACTTGTATAAGCCCTGTGACGGCTTCATATGACCACATCCCATAAAAAATTCCCTCTTTAGAGTTCCCCATTAAGGCTTCACACGAAAAGCAATTTTGGTTCCAGGAAGAAACTGTTTAGAACTTTCACTAAGAATTTTTTTCACCCCATTTTTCATATGAGTGTAATTAATTTTTATTCCTGAGGAGTGACTTTCAGTTACCTAGAACTCCCTTTCTCCCTACTTGCCGACTGCATGCTCTTCTACTGTAACATTTTACCAAAGGTAATTTGTTATATAATGATTGTTTGTTTTAAAAATTATGTTCTTAAAAAAGCTACCCATATAAGACAACTCCTTTCCTAATGTAAGTTCTTTTCTGTAGTTCTTCAGTTTGCTTTTCTTTCCTAATATTTTATTTTTCCTTCTGCTATTTTCATGAATTTGTTATATCCTGCCTCTAGCCTTTATTCACCCATGAAAGACTTTACTCAAACTCTTGCTTCTAAAATCCCAAAACAACTAAAATTTATTATGATCACCCACATTAAAAAGTTATGAGAGTCCATGAGATTGTGTGATATTTTAAAAGTTCATTTGAAACATGTATGTTACAAACTAGCAAGTTAGTTCTCACCTGAAATCCCTTTTGTAGAGTAATTTTCATTCAGGAACATGGATATGGTGACAAAGAACCATGTCCAAAGATATAAACACACGAAATATGATTCAAAAATATGATTACATGCAAAGAAACATCTTAGATCACAGAATGTTCTGTCTAAAACACAGATACACAGTTAATACATTCCAATTACTTCAAATTGTGAAATTGATGTCAGTTTGTAGAATGAAGTCGTCTTCTTTGTAAATGACATCTAAATGAGGGGCATACAAAGTGATGAATCAGAGAAAGATTTGGCAGAATCAGCAAAAGTTAAATATGCACAGTTCATAAGAGAACAGCACAAGGAAGTCAGGATTCTTAAGAACAGAAAGATGATAGATAGGTAGGTAGATAGATAGATAGATAGATAGATAGATAGATAGATAGATAGAGAACAGCGAGACAGAGACAGAAAGAGACAGACAAAGGTGCAATGTCTGTTGGTAACAGTTTTACAGGGAATGTTGTGCAATGATAGTTTTCAGAGAGAACCAGCTACACAGAAGAATATATAAAGAGACAGATGACCCCCTGGTTCTGGAAAGACTCAGTGAAACGGTATTCGGCAAAACCAGAACGGGGAAGTGGGAAGGGGTGGGTGGGAGGACAGGGGAAGAGAAGGGGGCTTACGGGACTTTCGGGGGGGCGGGGGGGGCTAGAAAAGGGAAATCATTTGAAATGTAAATAAATTATATCGAATAAAAAAAAGAGACAGATGATGAAAAATAGTCAGAAGATTAGAATATATTGCCAAAGTTAGCATGAAGCCAGGCAGAACAATTCTGTCAGAAGATGAAAGTTGTCAGATTGAATCAGTCATCTAGGAAGAGTTTGATAGCGCAAAGGATGGAAGCTACCAGTCCTAAATCTAGGGATAGTTAGAACAGAGCAGGAAACCCTCTGGGATTAGTGTAATAAATTTATTTGCACTTCTTGGCTAGGGGCGGGGGGAGTCTCATCTCATCATTTAACCTATAAAAATAAAAACAATATTTAAATGTAAAAGCAGGGTTGCAACAACTTTGAAACAATCTGATCTACATAATCAGGTTTAAGTCATAGAGAATTATATAAGGAAACCCATTACAAATAAAGAAATGCATCAATAAATGAATAACAGTAAACGGAAATTACATATCTTGATAGGTTTCTATATATACTCTATGGAAATTTAAGATATAATGGGGATGACAGTTATATCAACATATATAATACAGCAATGAAAACATTAAAATTTATTCCTTACCAGGGTCCAGACCTGGCTCTTCCTTCTTTCTTGGTTTCATTTCAGGCAGGAGAGGGGGAAGAACATTGTCAGGGGTAAGACTTGTTCTTATGAAACACAACAGTCAAAGAAAATATAAAGTCCAAAAGGCTCCAAACAAAAACTTTGAGGAAATTTAGGAGCATAATGAAAAGACCAAACCTTAGAAAAATAGGTATAGAAGAGAGTGAAGATTCCCAATGCAAAGAAACATCTTCAGCAAAATCAAAGAAGAAAACTTCCCTAACATAAAGAAAGAGTCATAAACTCTTTCCCCAGTGGCTTCTTCTTAATAGCAATATAAATGAGATATTTTCATAATTTTCAGTTAAATTTTATTCAGTAGCTTGAATTCCAGAAATGAAAACACTATGTAAAGGACATGCCAGGTTTCCCTTATCTTAATGCTTTTTATTATGTAATGACAGCTCAAATTACATTGATAAATACTGATCAAAATTGGGCCTTTGAGAAATTATCTCTAAAATAAGTAAAATACAAACATGTTCATACTTTATGACAATAATTGCAATGTTTTATTATCTCTATTTCTCTGTTATTATTATTAACACTTTATTTTTAATTCAGTATTCTGTAAGCTGAGGTTTTACTAGTGTGCTTTGTAAATGCCCCAGCCATATTCACAAGTGTTTTATACCTGCTCTAGTTCTCTTTGATCTGCATTAATAATGATCTAATTTATTACTATACAGTTTAAGACAATGTATTCCATGAATTCCTTGTCAATATACTCTTCTCATAAATATATAGTCTATTACCTTCTTTCTTTTTTAAAGTATTTTTATCATGTTGCTCCCCTCCTGCATGATAAGAATTGCCTCCGATAATTGAAGTAAAATAGAAATAACACTCTCTATCTCTCTATCTCTATCAGTTCATTTAAAACTGATTTTGATATTTGAGCAGAAAATTGGGTATGTTTCTAGTGACCTGAGGTTATTCACTATATGTTTCTAGGAATGTGGAAATTATTGTAGGCACAGTCACTACTATCTCTGGATGATGCATCAAAAGCAATTGGTTTTATGTCTAATATCAGAAATAATTTTGACTTTTAGAGCAGATACATTCTTTTTTAATTTAATTTTTTATTGAATATCATCCTCACTTACATTGCCAATGGTAAAACCTTTCCCGATATCCCCCCTCCCCTAAGACCCCCAACCCCCTCTTCCTCCTTCCCCCTGCTTCCAAGTATATGCCTCTCCACCCAACCCACTCCCTCCCCAACTTGCCTTCCCTTTGTTTGGGCCTCTGTTGAGCCTTTACCTGACCAAGGACCATTCCTCCCACTGATGCCCAACGAGGCCTTCTGCCACATTTTTGGCTGGAACCATGTGTACCCCTTGGTTGATGGTTCAGTCCCTGGGAGTCTTGGGGCGTCTGGGTGGCCGAAATCATTGTTCTTCTCATGGGACTGTAAACCCCTTCAGCTCATCTGGACCACCCTCCAGATCCTCCATGGGGTACTCCATGCCCAGTCCAATTGTTAGCTGTTAGCATCTGCCTCTGTACTTGTAAGGCTCTGGCCGGGACCCTCCGGAGACAACCACAGCATGCTCCTTTTGGTATACACTTCTTGTCGTCCACAGTAGTGTCAGGGTTTGTTGACTGTTTATAGGATGAATCCCCAGGTAAGGCAAGGGAGACTGCTTTATAGTGAACCCTTTGTGCTTTTGTTAAATGCATGCTTTCCACATCTCAGCCGTATTTGCCCCTGTTCTACCTGAACACTTTTTGATATGGATTATTGGTGGACAGGGAGGAGTGAGTATCCGTTTTCTCCCATACTAGCTTTCTCCTTCGCCCATTTCCCAAGTGTATACTGGACCCCTCTGGGGCCCAAGTTGATTTTTCCCACCTGGCCATTACCTGCTTGGTGGCCAGTTAATGGAGGCCCCTGAAGTCCACCAAGGAATTTGGGGTTTGGGTTGTGATGGAGAAGCCATAGAGACTTCAGGTGTGTGTGTGCACAGTGTGTGTTAGGACTCAGAGTCTCACTGGATGTAGGGAATGAATGGCCTCTTAGGCTTTCTTCCAATTCAATCTGACCATTTCGGTGCTCCAGTGGGTGTCCTGGCGTTTAGTATGGTCACCCACAGGCTTGTTCCTTAGACGGGAATGTGATGTCATTGTTTTTCCCTTTATAATCCCCAGGGACAATATTTTATCAGTCTCTGAAATGTGGGCACCATGAGCAGCATGCAGTCGAGCAGATACTTTCAATCAGAATAATTAGAATGATTAGTAGTACATTCCTTCACACATACATGTATCAATAAATGTATCAGGAATAAAGCCAGATTTGTCAGTCTAACACTCTAGTTGCTACTGTGCCAGTGGTATCTCTCTGGTATTCGATGAAATGCATATGGTTTCTTTCACTGGAATCTGGTCAAATCCCAAAATTACTTTATTTCCAGGTTCAAGTTTTAATTCTTGCTCTAACTCTACATTCGTAGTTTTTCCTTTATTAAAAGCCTGGCATACTGTGTTTCATATACCACAGGTATCAGATGAATTACCTTATCTTTCATAGTCAACAAAGGCAGTAGCTCGTGTGTCAATCCCAAATCCATTGACCCTAATACTCCCTCTCATCATGTTCTAGGTGAGAGTTTATTTGTTTACTACAATGAAAAGAATCCACTCTGCTCCTTTTCTTACATTCTTCATTTTCTTGTCCAAGCTTTAATGAGGATTCTGTCCTCTGCATATTGGATTCTGACCTCTGTCCCAAAGTTGGAAAAGAGGCTAATACAGCAATAAATAACATGACTTTTTTATTAATGTATTTTAATTTGTTTCTCATATTTCCTACTTTGCCCCCATATACAAATATTCAGCTGACCTGTAATATTTCCTGCAGAACTTTTTTTACCTTCCAGTATTTATTGACAAGATGCTAGGAGGGAATTTGAAATGGCCTCTTTTATATGGTTCATATTAATCTCCAAACTCCAATAGCCTTTCTAAGTAAGTCTCCCATTATATAGTCATGATTGCAAGCTAGGTTCATATACTGAATTTAATATGCATAATTTCCCCAAGAATGCTATTGCTGTATTGTGTAACAACTGAGAGTTTATTTTTTATGAAACCAAGCAAATTGTTTTCCAGTAACTATACTATTTTATATTTTCCTTAGCAATCAAACTTTCAACTCAACTTCAGTTTGAATTGTAATAGGTAGCAACTGATTATTCTCAATATAACAATCAGAAAAAAATTCTGCTGCATGCTTAGCTATAGGTCAATGAAGGATAATTAGCTTTCCTGATTATCCTTTGTAGAAAGAGTATTTTGCCCATTGTACTGATACATGACCGGTCAATTAAAAATCCTATGTTCTATGGCTTAAGCAGGAAATAGAAAGTGGAACATCTAGAAGGAAAAAGAATTCAGGGATAGAGCAAGGCAAAAGAAGATCTGCCAGGGAAGATATGAAGAGAAGAATGCATGTTACATGAGCACAGATAACTAGCCATTGGCAGAATGTCAGTTGAAATAATTGGGTTATTTTTGTTATGATCTAGTTAGAGTAGGGCCTATCTATATGGAGAGGTCATTCATAAATATATTTTGGGTGTAAGTTTTATATCTGGGAGCACGGTTGTGGGACGTATAACCAAAATGAACTTCTACAGTTCTTTGTATTAGTCATATATCACATATTCTAGAAATTGTAATCCTTTAATATTAATATATACAAAATATATAAATATATATTACCTTTTTTTACATTAGCTTTTACAAATACATTGTTTTGCGATTACTATGTGCAATTAATGCACATGAATAGAAAGGCAATAGACATTGTTCATAATAATATCAAAAGTATTAGTACTGATTGCTGATGTAGAGAGGGCCAAATGATGCATGTGCCCTTAGTTGACTGAGATATATATTTATTTTTTTTTTAATTTTTTTGACTTCTGTCTTATTTTTTTAATATATTTATTTTATTCGATATATTTTTATTTATATTTCAAATGATTTTTAAAACACTATGCCTTACTTTTATTTTAGATTTGACCTCTTATATATACTATCTTTATTTTATTAAGTAATTTTATAATTTATTCACATATTATTTTCTAGTTTCAATTATTTGAAGTCAGCAAGAGTTCATAAATATTGTGTTAAGTTCAAAATAAATTATTTGTAGGTTTTCAATTTCATGTGTTCCAATTAACATATCTCAAATTATATCAATGCCCTTTTGCCTATAATGGGATTCATATGAATTAATAGTTTCGAGGTTGTATATGTTGTAGACATTACTTCTTCATGGTTTGATATTTCAAGATCACCATAGCATTTCATTACGATGTCAATAGAAGTGCAATGCTACATCTTTTTAACAATATCTGTATGATGGATGTCACATGCATATGCATGGATTATATCAACTTATAAAATCATAGTAGTATAAAAAGGTATTGTGGGAGAAAAAATAGTAATGTAAATAGTAATACAGAAAATTGTTATAAATATTTATGGGCATGTGAATGTGTGTGGAAATTTAGGGGTTGATGTGTGTGTGTTATACACACATATGATGAACTTCAGGTTTCTAGGGAAGATCTTGATTTATTTTTTACTGTTAAGTTAAACAAGAGATTGAACTCTGAGTATCATGCCCTCCACAACCCAACTCCATTCATGGTACACAATTGGAATCTAGGTAAGTGCTCTTTTGTTCATAAAGTTTTAGAGATTCTGGCACGTACAAATATAGTGGAATATTTTTAGTAGGAAAAACAAACCTCATGCCATTTCAGGAATCACTGATCAGAGTGGAAGACTTAAGTTAGCAAAAACCAGATGATCACACATCCCATGTTTTATAGACTAATGAAAGCAACAAACAATAACTTGACAGAAGTTTTCCTTAAATGAGTGATTGATAGAAGTTATGGGAAATTTAGCAATAATCATTGGCAGACTTAAAAAAAAGTTAAATGAAACATATTTTTTTACAGTTGAGTGGCTATAGATAAAAATTTATTTTATATTTCAAAATAACTAAGAGAAATGTAAAACACCCTCATAAGTGAATGATTTTGTTTGATGTAATGGATATGTTCATTAGTACAATTTGGTCATTAAATATTCAATTTATATATCAAAATATTACATTAAAATCCATAAATATGAAAATTATGTGTCAATTAAAGTGAAAGGACTCCCTGTATCGAAATATTTAATTGAGAGTTAGCAGGAAATTCCCTAAAATAATGTACTAGTTAAGAATTAATCAGTGGTTATAATTAAGTATATTTAGGACCGGCGATCGCATGGTTATTTTGACTTCAAAAATGATAAAATGTACAACAATATTTTTATGAACTACAGGGATCCAATCTTTTGTATTAGAATTTTAAATTTGGGAAATTAGGGACAAGATTTTGGAAATTCTCAGGATTTGAAATTTAAGGAGGAATGAAGAATAATGGATGCTAGGTTTTCCAAGAATATGATAACTCTGTCAGAGAAAGGTGAAGGAAGCCTGCAAATGACTCTGCACACGAAATTTCCTTAGACTCTCACATCATACAATGATGAATTCTTGGCATATAATATGGGGCTGTGAGTATTAAGGCTACTCCTGTCCCCTTGATGTGCTTGGGGTTCCTCTTGATCACTGAAGCCAGACTAGGCAGTCCTCTACTGAATATGTTTCAGGGGCCTCGGATGAGCTGGTGTATGTTACCTGGTTGGTAGCCCAATGTCTGAGCAATCTTAGGAGTCCAGGTCAGTTGAGACTGCTGGTCTTCCTATGGGGTTGCCCTCCTCCTCAGCTTCTTCCAACCTTTCCTTAATTCAACCACAGGGGTCCCTGGCTTCTGTTCATAGGTTGAGTGCAAGTATCTGCATCTGACTCGTTCAGCTGCTTGGTGGGCCTCCTGGAGGACAGCCATGCTGGGCTCCCTTCTCTAAGTACACCATAACATCAGTAAGAGGGTCACGGCCTTGGAGCCTACACTTGAGCTACATGGATCCCAGTTTGGGCCGGTCACTGTACTTACTTTCCCTCAGTCTTTTCTCCATGTGTGTCCCCGCAGTTCTTTTAGAAAGGGACAGTTCTGAGTCAGAGTTTTTGACAGTAGGCTGTTATCCCCATTCCTCCGCTTTGACCCACTTTTGTAACAGTTCCGGCTCCTGCATTAGGATGTCCAGGCTCTCAGCAGGCTGGGCTTCCTACATCAATTATCAATTAAGAAAATGTCTTGCAGGCCTAGCGACAGGCCATTCTGCAGGAGGAAATTCTTCAGTTAAGTTTACATCGCCCTGATGATTTTTGGGATGTGACAAATGGACAGGTGAAGCTAAATCTAACATAAAGTAAAAAATTCCAAAATCCAAAATATCTGCTGAGATATTTGAAGAAAAGTAAGTTACAGATAAATAGAACAATTCTAATTGTGAAGGGTACAAAACTACTTCATTACTCTAAAATAAATACATAATTTCACAGTATTGTAGGTGAAGTAAGTTTTTGTCCCTTATTTCGTGATTAGATATAACTTAACTAAAAATTCATATTGCTAATAACACTTTTATTATATATCAAACCAAATAGTGAAATGATCTACTATGATTTTATTGCATGCAAAGTAGTTTATGTACATGAATACAGGCTTCTATATATTGAGCCTATATAAGTCTCTCTAAGTTTTGAATGAAAAATGTAAATAAAGCATAGTCCACATATTTAATATTTAAAATCATCATACTTCATAGC
Source organism: Apodemus sylvaticus (assembly GCF_947179515.1). Lineage (NCBI taxonomy): Eukaryota > Metazoa > Chordata > Mammalia > Rodentia > Muridae > Apodemus > Apodemus sylvaticus. The sequence goes on along the minus strand of NC_067486.1, from coordinate 30,589,827 downwards.
TACAAGTGCTGTGTTTAATACCAGACAGATTTAACATAATATCATCAAACAATATTTCCACAATGCTTAATTTTTTAAATAATATTTTAAATATCACCATAAAGTATAAGTGTATTGAATATAATAAAACTTAAAAGGGAAAAAGTACAGTTTTGAAGTCAATGAATATATACCAATTGTTCATGCTGCTTCCTTTTCTGAAATTTACCCAGATTTACAATACAATAAAAGAAACATGAGTGTCATGTTATCATGCAATATTAATAAAGCCATACACAAATATTTGGAACAGAACCTAGAATCTATATGAAGTAGTTCCTCATAGCAATTGACAAAACTCACGAAGGTCACTTCTCCTGATGACTGACTGCTTTATTTTTAGACATGCAATACACTCACTTTAAAAATGTTATTTTGACAATGTTATAGACCCATATTCATTTACAGTTTTAAAGTTATTCTTCAAATACTTTAATTTTTATAAAGATGAATTTTGAATTGAAGTCTTGGGTGAAATCAGTGATATTATTTATCAATAAATTTCCTAGGGGATGTGTAGATGATTCTCATTGTGTAATAAACATAATGATTCAAAGATTTCACATTCCATTCATATGGCCAGTAAGAGCATACAGTAACATTGTATGCTTTATTTACATGGCAATAGGGCATGTTTGAGAAAAAAATCTTACTAAACATTCCGTGTAGTTTCAATATTGAAAACTTTAATTTTAGAAATGATATATTTTATTATTGCACCCTTTCAAATGGTGATTAAAAATTTGTAAAAACTGATATAAATTTATCCAAACTTTCATGTCACACATTCCTTTAAGATCTTTGCAGAATTAAAAGTAGCTTTTTTTTTAAACAAAAGATGGAGAAAAGAAGGGAGTGTTTAAAAATTCAAATTTAATCTTAGCCATTCTGACTGAAATGGTGAAATCTCAGGGTTGTTTTGATTTGCATTTCCCTGATGACTAATAAAGTTGAGCATTTTTTAAGGTGTTTCTCTGCCATCCGAAGTTCTTCAGGTGAGAGTTCTTTGTTTAACTCTGTACCCCATTTTTTAATAGGGTTATTTGGTTTTCTGGGGTCTAACTTCTTGAGTTCTTTATATATATTGGATATTAGCCCTCTATCTGATGTAGGGTTGGTGAAGATCTTTTCCCAATTTGTTGGTTGCTGATTTGTCCTTTTGATGGTGTCCTTTGCTTTACAGAAACTTCGTAATTTTATGAAGTCCCATTTGTCAATTCTTGATCTTAGAGCATAAGCTATTGGTATTCTGTTCAGGAACTTTCTCCCTGTACCGATGTCCTCAAGTGTCTTCCCCAGTTTCTTCTCTATTAGCTTCAGAGTGTCTGGCTTTATGTGGAGGTCTTTGATCCATTTGGAGTTGAGCTTAGTACAAGGAGACAAGGATGGATCAATTTGCATTCTTCTGCATGCTGGCCTCTATGGCTAAGATTAAAAATTCAGGTGACAGCAGGTGTTGGCTAGGATGTGGAGAAAGAGGAACAATCCTCCACTGCTGGTGGGGTTGCAAATTAGTACAACCACTCTAGAAATCAGTCTGGCTGTTCCTCAGAAAACTGGGCATGTCACTTCCGAAATATTCTGCTATACCACTCCTGGGCATATACCCAGAGGATTCCCTAGCATGTAATAAGGATATATGCTCCACTATGTTCATAGCAGCCCTATTTATAATAGCCAAAAGCTGGAAAGAACCCAGGTATCCCTCAACAGAAGAATGGATGCAAAAAATGTGGTATATATACACAATGGAGTACTATTCAGCCATTAGAAACAATGAATTCATGAAATTCTTAGGCAAATGGATGGAGCTGGAGAACATCATACTAAGTGAGGTAACCCAGTCTCAAAAGATCAATCACGGTATGCACTCACTAATAAGTGGATATTAGCCTGGAAAACTGGAATACCCAAAACATAATCCTCACATCAAATGAGGTACAAGAAGAATGGAGGAGTGGCCCCTAGTTCTGGATAGACTCAGTGTAGCAGTATAAGACAAAACCAGAACAGGGAAGTGGGAAGGGATGAGTGGGAGAACAGAAGGAGGGAAGGGGATTTATGTGACTTTCAGGGAGTGGGGGACCAGAAAAGGGGAAATCATTTGAAATGTAAATTAAATATATATCGAATTAAATTTAAAAAAATCAAGTTTAATGCATTATTTTGTAATTATTATGAAAGTGACACATATGTAACATTAGAATTCAAGATAAATTTTATTCCTGTAAATTAATTTATTCATATAATTTCATGGGGATGTTCATTTTATCTTAAGCTTCAGTCAAGTTTGGAAAGTCTATGAAAAAAACATTAATTACTCTGCCTTCTTGCAGAAAGGGTAATAATAATATATAATTATATAAATTAAATAGAAAGTATAAGGAAAAAGGTAAACTAATAAAATGTCATAGAAAAGAAGATGCATATTTTTAATGAGGTGTGGAATTAGACGAAATAGTATAGTAGGAAATGTAATATTCTTACCTAGCAGAGTTTGTTTAATTTCCAGTTCTAAAATTAACTTTAATATTAATTATTTCTTTAAACATATTGTTTCAGATGCAAACTATAAAATATTTAGAATTTTTTAATTTCCAAATTTAAAACTGATTTTAAATTAAATATTTCATTAAAACATATGGTTTCAGATGCAAACTGTACAATATTTAGAATCTTTCAGAAATGTTAGATTATTCTAGAAAAAGTAATAGTCTTATATCTTTAAGCTAATTTAAAATAAATAATAAAATAAAATGCTCTCAGAACTGAAAATCACTGTTTAGGATGAATTCAAAAAGTATTATTTATAAATAAGTAAACACAAAATAATATTAACTAATTTATTGAGAACAATGTAAAAAGTAAAATATTAAGTGTGTTTCCTTGGCTCTAAGAGAAAATGTTCCTAGCTACCTCACATAAGAGGCCAATCAGTATGTTCTTAGATATAGTACATATTTCAATATCAAACAATAAACTAATTTAAAAAATGACTTAAATTCCACAACTGCTATTTTAAGTGACTATGAAACATTACATTTTCAAATGTATAGCCTATTACATTAAATATTAATTTATATTGTGAAAATCTATTAATTTATTATTCTATTTTTCCAAAATTAAAAGCCATTATGGAAAAAAATTTGAAAAAACAGGAAAAACATTAGCATACAATCTCATAAATTTTTAATGAGATCGAATTTAATGCAATTATTTTATAAATTACTGGTAAACAAATACATACTTTTAAATACAACTTTCTAAAGATGTAAATATCACAATACAACAAGACAAGCATGTGTATTTTGAAACAAATCATATTTTAATTGTACAGCATTGATAACTACACCTTAAATTCAATCTAATTAGTAAGTTAAAAGTATGTAAAGTATACAACCTCAATTAAGGTAGAACTCAGATACAATAGAATTAAAAAGTGTAGAAAAAATATATGGATATTAATGTGACAAAATATTTGAAATATGTTTACTTTAATGTGTATGTGCATGAATGTAGATACAATGCATCTAATATATGCTTTTCTAAAATATGAAATAACATCCCAGAAGAATTTCCATTGGTATCACATGTGAGAATTTTCATGACAAGTCTCCTACAAACATATGTGCATTTATATATATATATATATATATATATATATATATATATATATAATTGTGTGAATATTTAATTTTTTATTTTAAATATATGGGTGATAAGCTTACATATATGTCTGTACATATATATGTGGTTAGGTGGGTAGGATTCGTGAAAACAAGAAGAGTGTTGTATCTTCTAGAATTTGAATTAAGGACAGATAAGATCAACAATATTGGTGCTAGAAATTCAACCTTGGTCCTCTGGAGTAGGCAGTCAGTTCTTTAACTAGCTGAGCTATCAATTTCTCAAGCCTCAGATGTACATATTAGCACCAAAGTTTCATGTATTCAAGGAAACATGCAGCTTCTATCTATCTCAGTGGCTTATTTCTAAAAGTATTTTCAAGATGTCTGTGAATCCAATTTTTTAAAAATGTCCCTTATTTCACTTCTCAGTAGACACGACTTTCTTACTCTAAATAAAATTCTGTTTCATCATTGTTTTCTACATTTTTGTTTTTAATTTATTTCTAATTCTTGCTGAGACAGCCACATGCTTTCTTATTTTCTTTGGAACTGAGTTGGATTTTAACTGCCATCAATCATTGCTTTGGAAATATTTCTGACTTATCACTAATTAAAGATTAAATTAGTAATCTTTATAAAATGCAAGAACTTAAAATGTCATTTCCCAGTTATGGGCATGCAATTATATCATCCTGTCCCCAACAAACAACAGAAAGTACCCTGCATTCACACCAACCTTATACAACAAACACTTCTAGCCACAAGTTACATAACTCTTACAAGGTCCTTATTAATTTTTCTTTTTTATATAAGCACTTAAAAGTAAGATAACAATTAAAAATCACATACTGAGAACTTTTGATTGAACATATCAATAAATTAATGGCTTTTTATTAAAAACCCATAGTGTTATCAAAAGTAAGCTCATATGAAAATCTTACTATGTTGTAAGGAATGACCTGAGTAAATTCTTAGGTGTAATCTATCTTCTTGTCTGTAACTTTTCTGAGTTTCAACATTGATTTCTATAACCCTTGTGGTAGACAATGGATTTAGAATATGTGCCAATAATATCTGGCACAGGATTTTTTGATGTGGGTGGGTGCTTTTCACATGTTTCACTTGAACTTGAATTCTTCGTTTCACAAAAGAATATTGTCCTCTTGCTTAGCAAAGCAAGAGATGACAATTTCCAGTCTTCCATTTTTTCTTGTTCTCTCCCTTGAGGACATGCAGGTACATTGCTCTCTGACTTTGAAATATTGTAGAAGTTATGCTTAAATGACATTTTTTAAAACACATAGTAGCTTGCTCTGTTTTTCTTTGAAAACCTGGACCTAAGACAAAAATTGGAATTTGAAACTGCCAGAGTTCAATAATATGGAATGTTTGTACTCCAAAGAATAAGATCTTCTCTTTTTTTTAATCTGAAATAAAAGAGGGATTTTGCCAGTGCCACAATTCATGTTATTAACTAAAAAAGACAGTAACCTTAAACTCCTAAAGAAGATACAACCTTCTCCAGTGAATTGAAATAGTCTTTGATGTCAATGCAGAAATTCTGGGACAATACATCACCCCACTTGGTTAATGGTCACTGTGAAAGGTTATACATTACACAAGCCAAGTGGATGCAGCAAATAGCTTTTTTATCACCCTCTACTCCTAGGAGTAGATTGGGGACACCTAATCTACTCCACAGGTTTTTTCCTACCTTTCCCACATTTAGCAGATCTTATTTATCTTTGTGATCTACTGAGTTTAACTAGTTCCTTCTGAGTACTCATATGTAGGCAATCATATATATAGAACAGTCCAAGGACCTTTGAGGGTTCAATCATTAGTATGTGTACATTAAAAAAAAAAGACTTCTCCACACAAATCTGCCACACCCAATAGTTCATCAGGAAAAGGTATCTGATATATAAGGTTGCTAACATGTCCAGTCTTATTAAACTCTAGATCTAGAAATCACAGATGAGCTGAATTCATAATTGAAATGGCTAGGAAAAATAAAATTTTGCAACCATTGACTTATTTTTCTGGTCAATCATGTGGGATTTCACATGAAATTTATAAACAATAGTATGAATGTCTTACACATAGCTGAGAACTCATCTGTTTTCCAATACTCAGAAACTTGATCATTAAACATCTTTGCACTGATTACTCCTATTAATATAGAGGAAAGTCTCCGAAGAAAGTGGAGAGAAGCATTTTTTTCTAAAAGTATGTACATAACATTTTAGAAAATATCCTGTTGCCATGGCAAATTGGGTAAACAATATTACCAGGTCACCTTGTTGAACAGTTTTCATTTTATTGTTTTAATAATTATGTGACTTTGAATGATTATCTTCAACATAATCAGTATGACAAAATAACATGTTTTGTGGAAGCAGACTCTTCTACCCTTAATTTCTTAACATTGATTATTTTTAAAGCACTCAATAATACCATTGATGTTTAGAGATATTAAAGACCAACGATTGTTGGTTCTTGCTATTTAACTAAGAGCATAGAAGGATTGGTATGTGACCCCGGCCATAAATGTAGCAGAGGACGTCCTTGCCTGGCCTCAGTGGGAGGGGACATGCTTGGTCCTGTGAAGGCTTGATGCCCCAGAGAAGGGGGATGCTAGAAGGGCGAGGTGGGATTGGGTGTTGGGTGGGGAGTACCCTCTTAGAGGAGAAGAAAATAGGGTATATGCTGGGAGATTGTAGACGGGGAGCTGGGATGGGGATGGCATTTGAAATGTTAATAAATAAAATAATTATTAATTAAATTAAAAAAAGCTCACCTTGAAGAAGGCTCATGCTACACTGAGATCTCAATTGATTTAAATTCAAATCCTATGTGTGTTTTCTGATGAATACCCCAGAAGACACTTCGTGCAAAGGAGATAAGAAAATTATCAAGTACTACCAAGAATTACATTGTTTTTAGTGATAATTGTCTCATGATTTTACATTTTATAATTATCATTGGTGGATCCCTAATTTGCTTTGTGGCCTGGCGGTGGTGGTGAATGCCTTTAATCCCAGCACTTAGGAGACAGACGCAGGCAGATTTCTGAGTTCGAGGCTAGTCTGGTCTACAGAGTGAGTTCCAGGACAGCCAGGGTTATACAGAGAAACCCTGTCTTGAAAACAAAACCAAAACCAAAAACAAAACAAACAAACAAACAAAAAAAAAAACAAAGCAAAAAAACCTAATTTGCTTTGTGAGTGTTTTCTATCTGATGAATTCAAATAGGCTATGAATATATAAAATGTTTTGGGTAAGTTGAAAATTTAAAATAAAAAACCTTTAACGTATTTTTATAGGTCTCGCATATACATATATACACAAGGCATAGCATTTAAAAGCAGAGGTTGTTCTTTTAGAAGTCCTGGAGTTCAAAACCCAGTAACCACATGGTGTCTCACAACTATCCGTAATGTGATCTGATGCCGTCTCCTGATATGCATGAAGTCAGAGCACATGAAATTCATATATAAAAAAAACATGCATGGAATACATAAATAATTCTCAAAAATAAAAATAAAATTCTCGAGTAATATACATATCACTTAATGATTATCCTATACTGTATGTAAAATAATTTCCAAAATTTGCCAAAGTTAATGGAACACGTATTATATTTGGGTGTTCTGTTTCATAGAAAAAGAAACTTTCGCTTAAGTATGACCCTATTCAATAAACATAAGGAAGTAGTTTGATGAGAAAAGTATTGTCAATCAGTCTAAGGGAGTCTGTATAATCTGAGACACAGCAGTACTTAGCAATAGCTTATATCTCAAAAGCAGATACTATTAAGTAAAAAGATCTAATAAGTATGAAAGTATATATTATTTTGCATATTTTAGGAATAATCAATATTAAGATAATTCTTTTACCAAACAAGAGAATCTTGATATATTCTTAAACCAGGTTTTATTGGGGGATTGTGGTTAGCTTCTACAGTGGACCTTGGATGAGGCAGGCTATGTTAGCAGCAGCATTCTTTGAATGCAAAGAATCAATAAACACAGTATGTGGATATGAACATATGTTAGGTCAACCCTTTTGGAGAATTGCCTGATCCATGATCAGAATCATTTCTACTGCTGTCCTTTACTATTTTCTAAGATTATCAAGGCTAGGTACTATGTCTTCCTTTTTTGTCAACATCAGAAAATCTTGTTTGCTTAAAGTATTAAATGTCAGATTATCAAGTTGAACACTTGCCTTCTGGTTTAGACCTAACATTTCAGTTTTGATAATCTTTAAACTACTTCCACTCTTATAGGATACTTACCATATTACAAGAGACTTCTAAAAGACAAGGTAAATGTGTTATTATTTTTTAGTTAATTATTGTATTTATTTACAGTCTAGCCATTGCCAATCCAGTTTTCCTTCCCACAGTTCCCTCTCCTACATGCCCTCCCTCTTAGGTATTCCTCTCAGGATTGTCCCATTACCAGGGCCTTCAAATCTCTTGAGGATTAGCCACATCTTGTCCTACTACATATAGACCAAGCAGTACTCTGCTATATATGTGCCAGGGCTCTAGGACCAACCCTTGTATGATACCTGACTTGTGGCTTAGTCTCTGGGAGCTCTGAAGGGTCTAGCTTAGTTAAGACTGCTGGTCTTCCTATGGAGTCTCCCTTCCCTTCAGCTCCTTCAATCCTTACCCCAATTCCTCCATAGGGGTCCCTGACTTCAGTCCAATGGTTGAGTGAAATACCTGGGTTTGTCTCAGTAAGTCACTGGTAAGGCTTGTTGGAGGACAGCCATGCTAGGCTCTTATCTGTAAGCACATTAGAGTATCAGTAATAGTGTCAGACCTTGATGCCCATACCCCCCAGTGAGATGGATCCTAAGTTGGGCTGGTCACTTGGCAGCCTTTCCTTCAGACTCTTCTCCATTTTTGTCACTGCTCTTCTTTTAGAGATGAACCATTCTGGGTCTGACATTTTCATTGTGGGTTGGAAACTGAGTCCTTCCACTTAAGGCACTGGAGGTGAACTCTTCATGTTCCCTCTCCCTCAGTTGAGCACTTTGGCTAAGATCACCCCCCCCCACTAAGATCTATGATTCTCTCACATTCTAGGTCTCTAACACTTTCTAGAGGGTCTCCCTACTTCTGAACCCTGAAGCTGCATATTTCCTCCTGGCCATCTGAGCTTCTCACCTGTTTACCCCTATATATAATCCTGTCCCTTTTTCCAATCCCTCTTCGCCCCTCCTACCCAGGTTCATTTTTACCTCTGCGTCATGTGATATGATTGCTCTGTTTCCCCTGTTTCAAGTGGGATTAAAGTATCTTCACTTGGGCATTCACTCTAGTTAAACTTCTTTTTTTTTATTGATATATTTTTTATTTACATTTCAAATGATTTCCCCTTTTCTGGGTGCCCACTCCCCGCAAGTCCCATAAGCCCTCTTCCGTCCCCCTGTTCTTCCATCCACCCCTTCCTACTTCCCTGTTCTGGAATTCCCCTATATTCTTGCACTGAGTCTTTCCAGAACCAGGGGCCACTCCTACATTCTTTTTGGACATCATTTAATTTGTGGATTATGGCCTGGGTATTCAAAGTTTCTAGGCTAATATCCACTTATCAGTGAGTGCATACCGTGATTGATCTTTTGGGACTGGGTTACCTCACTTAGTATGATGTTCTCCAGCTCCATTCATTTGTCTAAGAAATTCATGAATTCATTGTTTCTAATGGCTGAATAGTAATCCATTGTGTAAATATACCACATATTTGGTATCCATTCCTCCATTGAAGGACACCTAGGTTCTTTCCAGCTTCTGGCTACTACAAATAGGGCTGCTATGAACATAGTGGAGCATGTGTCCTTATTGCATGCTGAAGAATCTTCTGGATATATGCCCAGGAGTGGTATAGCAGGGTCCTCAGGAAGTGTCATGCCCAGTTTTCTGAGGAACCACCAGACTGATTTCCAAAGTGGTTGCACCTTCTTGCAATCGCACCAGCAGTGGAGGAGTGTTCCTCTTTCTCCACATCCTCGCCAACACCTGCTGTCTCCTGATTTTTTGACCTTAACCATTCTGACTGGTGTAAGGTGAAATCTCAAGGTTGTTTTGATTTGCATTTCCCTAATGATTAATGATGTTGAACATTTCTTAAGGTGTTTCTCAGCTCTCTGAAGTTCTTCATGTGAAAATTCTTTGTTTAGCTCCGTACCCCACTTTTTAATGGGGTTATTTGGTTCTCTGGGTTCTACTTTCTTTAGTTCTTTGTATATATTAGATATTAGCCCTCTGTCGGATTTAGGGTTGGTGAAGATCCTTTCCCAGTCTGTTGGGTGACGTTTTGTCCTTTTGACAGTGTTCTTTGCCTTGCAGAAACTTTGTAGTTTTATGAGATCCCATTTGTCAATTCTTGATCTTAGAGCATAAGCTATTGGTGTTCTATTCAGGAACTTTTACCCTGTGCCCATGTCCTCCAGGGTCTTCCCCAGTTTCTTTTTGATTAGTTTCAGTGTGTCAGGTTTTATGTGGAGGTCCTTGATCCATTTGGAGTTGAGCTTGGTACAAGGAGATAAGAATGGATTGATTCGCATTCTTCTGCATGCTGACCTCCAATTGAAACAGCACCATTTGTTGAAAAGACTATCTTTTTTCCACTGGATGCTTTCAGCTCCTTTGTCGAAGACCAAGTGACCATAGGTGTGTTGGTTCACCTCTGGGTTTTCAATCCTATTCCATTGATCCGCTTGCCTGATATTGTACCAATACCATGCAATTTTTATCACTATTGCTCTGTAGCAAAGTTTAAAGTCTGGGATACTGAATCCCCCTGAAGTTCTTTTACTGTTGAGAATAGTTTTAGCTATCCTGGGTTTTTTGTTATTCCAGATGAATTTGAGAATTGCTCTTTCTAGCTCTATGAAGAACTGGGTTGGGATTTTTATGGGGATAGCATTGAATCTGTAGATTGCCTTTGGCAAGATGACCATTTTAACTATATTAATCCTGCCAATCCATGATAATGGAAGATTTTTCCATTTTCTGAGATCTTCTTCAATTTCCTTCTTCAGAGATCTGAAGTTCTTGTCATATAGGTCTTTCACTTGTTTGGTTAGAGTCACCCCAAGATACTTTATGCTGTTTGTAGCTATTGTGAAGGGGATCATTTCCCTAATTTCTTTCTCAGTCTGCTTATCCTTTGAATATATAAAGGCTACTGATTTGCTTGCATTGATTTTGTAGCCAGACACTTTGCTGAAGTTGTTTATCAGCTGTAGGAGTTCTCTAGTAGAGTTTTTAGGGTCACTTAAGTATGCGATCATATCATCTGCAAATAGTGATAGATTGATTTCTTCCTTTCCAATTTGTATCCCTTTGACTTCCTTATGTTGTCTAATTGCTCTAGCTAGGACTTTAAGAACTATATTGAAAAGATATGGAGAGAGGGGGCAGCCTTGTCTAGTCCCTGATTTTAGTGGGATTGCTTCAAGTTTCTCTCCATTTAGTTTGATGTTGGCTATCAGTTTGCTGTATATTGCTTTTACTGTGTTTAGATATGGGCCTTGAATTCCTGTCCTTTCCAAGACTTTTAGCATGAAAGGATGCTGAATTTTGTCAAATGCTTTTTCAGCATCTAATGAAATGATCATGTGGTTTTTTTCTTTGATTTGTTTATGTAGTGGATAGCATTTATGGATTTCCGTATATTGAACCATCCCTGCATCCCTAGGATGAAGCCTACTTGATCATGGTGGATGATCGTTTTTATGTGTTCTTGGATTCGTTGGGCAAGAATTTTATTTAGTATTTTTGCATCGATATTCATAAGGGAAATTGTCCTGAAATTTTCTTTCTTATTTGGATCTTTGTGTGGTTTTGGTATCAGTGTAATAGTGGCTTCGAAGAAGGAGTTGGGTAGTGTTCCTTCTGTTTCTATTTCGTGGAAAAGTTTGAAAAGTATTGGTGTTAAGTCTTCTTGAAGTTCTGATAGAATTCTGCACTGAAACCATCTGGTCCTGTGATTTTTTTGGTCAGAAGCCTATCTATGACCCCTTCTATTTCTTTAGGGGTTATAGGTCTGTTTAGATGGTCTATTTGATCCTGGTTTAATTTTGTTAATTGGTATCTGTCTAAGAAAATGTCCATTTCCTCCAGGTTATCCAGTTGTGTTGAGTATAGGTTTTTGTAGTAGGATCTGATGATTTTTTGAATTTCCTCGGTTTCTGTTGTAATATCTCCGTTTTCATTTCTAATTTTGTTAATTTGGCTACTTTCTTGTGCCCTTTGGTTAATCTGGTTAAGGGTTTATCTATCTTGTTGATTTTTCAAAGAACCAGCTTTTGGTCTTGTTGGTTCTTTGTATGGTTCTCTTGGTTTCTACTTGATTGATTTCAGCCCTGAGTTTGATGATTTCCTGTCTTCTTCTCCTCCTGGGTGAATTAGCTTCTTCTTGTTCCAGGGCTTCCAGTTGTTCTGTTAATCTTCTAGCGTATGCTCTCTCGATTTTTTTTGGAGGCACTCAAAACTATGAGTTTTCCTCTTAGCACTGCTTTCATTGTGTCCCATAGATTTGTGTATTTTATGCCTTCATTTTCATTAAATTCTAAGAAATCTTTGATTTATTTCTTTATTTCTTCCTTGACCAAGGTCTCATTGAGTAGAGTATTGTTCAGTTTCCATGTGTATGTGGGCTTTCTGTTGTTTTTAGTGTTAGTAAAGACCACTTTTACTCCACAGTGATCTGAAAGGAGGCATGGAATTATTTCAATCTTCTTATATTTGTTGAGGTCTGTCTTGTGACCAACTATATGATCTATTTTGGAGAATGTATCATGAGGTGCTGAGAAAAAGTTATATTCTTTTGCTTTGGGATGAAAAGTTCTATATATATCTGTTAACTTCAACTGGTTCAAAGCTTCAATTAGTTTCATTGTCTCCCTGTTTAGTTTCTGTTTTCCTGATCTGTCCATTGGTGAGAGTGGAGTGTTGAAGTTACCCACAATTATTGTGTTAGGTTAAATGTGTGCTTTGAGCTTTAGTAAAGTTTCTTTTATGAATGAGGGCGCCCTTGTATTTGGGGCATAGATGATCAGGATTGAGAGTTCTTCTTGTTGGATTTTTCCTTTGACCACCAAGTAGTGACCTTCTATGTCTCTTTTGATGACATTAGGTTGAAAGTCAATTTTATCTGAAATTAGAATGGCAACTCCAGCTTGTTTCCTGGAACCATTTGCTTGTAGAATTGCCTTCCAGCCTTTTACTCTAAGGTAGTTTTTGTCTTTGACACTGAGGTGAGTTTCCTGTATGCAGCAAAATGTAGGGTCCTGTTTATGTAACCAATCTGTTAGTCTGTGTCTTTATATTGGGGAATCAAGTCCACTGATGTTAAGAGATATCAAGGAGTAGTTGTTATTGCTTCCTATCATTTTTTTTGTTGTTGTTGTTGTTTTTGGATTTGGTTTTTTTGAGACAGGGTTTCTCTGTATAACCCTGGCTGTCCTGGAACTCACTTTGTAGACCAGGCTGGCCTCGAACTCAGAAATCCACCTGCCTCTGCCTCCCAGAGTGCTGGGATTACAGTAGTGAGCCACCACCGCCCGGCTCCATTTTTATTTTAATTTTATACTTTTGTGTTTATCTTCTTTGTGTTTGATGAAAGAAGCTTAATATCCTGCTCTTTCCAGGATATAGTTTCCCTCGTTGTAATGGTGTTTTCCCCCTATTATCCTTTGTAGGGCTGAGTTTGTAAAAAGATATTGTGTGAATTTGGTTTTGTCATGGAATATCTTGGTTTCTCCATCTATAGTAATTGAGAGTTTCGCTGGGTATAGTAGTCTCGGCTGGCATTTGTGTTCTTTCAGAGTCTGCATGATATCTTCCCAGGGTCTTCTAGCTCTCATGGTCTCTGGTGAGAAATCTGGTGTAATTCTGATAGGTCTTCCTTTATATGTTACTTGCCCTTTTTCTCTTACTGCCCTAAGTATTCTTTCTTTGTTTAGTACATTTGGGGTTTTGATTATTATGTGACAGGAGGTATTTCTGTTCTGGTCCAGTCTGTTTGGAGTTCTGTAGGAAGCTTGTACATTCATGGGCATCTCTCTCTTTAGGTTAGGGAAGTTTTCTTCCAAAATTTTGTTGAAGATATTTGCTGGCCCTTTAAGTTGTAAATCTTCACTCTCACCAATGCCTATAATCCTTAGATTTGGCTTTCTCATTGAATCCTGGATTTCCTGGATATTTTGGGTTACAAGCTTTTTGCACTTTGCATTTTCTTTAACTGTTGACTCCATGGTTTCTATGGTATCTTCGGCATCTGAGATTCTTCTATCTCTTGTATTCTGTTGTTGATATTTGCATCTATGGTCCCTGATTTCTTCCCAAGGTTTTCTATCTCCAAAGTTGTCTCCCTTTGTGCTTTCTTAGTTGTTTCTACTTCTGTTTTTAGATCCTGGAAATTTTTGCTCAGTTCTGTCATTTGCTTGTTTGTGTTTTCCTCTAATTCTTTAAGAGATTTTTGTGTTTCCTCTTTCATGACTTCTGCCTGTTGATCAAAGTCCTCCTGTATTTCTTTAAGTGATTTTTGCGTTTCCTCCTTATTCGCTTTTGTATTCTACTGAATTTCTTTCAATGATTTTTGTATTTTCCTTGTAAGGGCTTCTAATTTTTGATCCATTTTCTCTTGAATTTCTTTAAGTATGTCCTTCATGTGTTCTTGTACCAGCATCATGACCAGTGATTTTAAATCCAAATCTTGTTTTTCTGGTCTGCTGGGGTATCCAGGACTTGCTAATGTTGGAGAATTGGGTTCAGATGCTGCCATAATGCCTTGGTTTCTGTTAGTAACGCTCCTACATTTGTCTTTAGCCATCTAGTTCTCCCAGGTGTTAGATTGTCTTATTGTCACTGGCTGGTGCTTCAACCTACTGTGGATCTTTAAGGTTATCTCTGCAACACTGGATCACTGGGTTTCCTCTGGCACAGATTACTGATATGCTATCTTTCTCTTTTGTGCTTTTGGAGCCCTTCTCAGTTTTTGCCTCAAGCAATGTTATACTTAGGTTGTCAAGGTCAACCAGGTGTTCTCTGTCTGCTGTATTATGGAGCAAAGATGTTGTGGTGGGGGTCACTCCCTCTGTTGATTCTCACATAGGACACAGGTCCTGAGATGGACTGGCTTGCAGATGAACCCCCTATGTGCTCAGTTCCTGAGTGCAGGCAGACCCCTGGCGGTTTGCACCACCAGAAATCTAAAGCTCAGGGTGATGATACAGAACCTAGTGACCCCTTTCTGTCCTGGCAGGCAGCAAATATGGCCGCGGGGCTTCTTCCCTTCTGCAGCTCCCTGGGCAGGACACGCCCCCCACTAGCCTGGCGGGCTGACAGACAAACCCACCTATGTGTTCAGTGCCTGACTGCAGGCAGACCCCTGGCGGTTTGCATCACCAGAAATCTAAAGCTCAGGGTGATACAGAACCTAGTGATCCTTTTCTGTCCTGGCAGGCAGCAAATATGGCCGCGCGCCGTTAAACTTCTTATGGTCTGTGGGTATTCTATAATGTTTTGTCTAATATTCACTTATCAGTGAGTATATACCATGCATCTTTTTGGGTCTGGGTTACCTCACTCAGGTTGATATTTTCTAGTTCTATCCATCTGTCTACAAAATTAATGATGTCCTTGTTTTAATAACTGAATAATATTACATTGGGTAAATTAAGCACATTTTCTTTATCCGTTCTATAGTTGAGGGGCATCTGGATTGTTTCCAGCTTTGGGTTATTACAAACAAGGCTCCTGTAAACATAGTGGAGCACATGTCCTTGTGTTATGATGGAATGACTTTTGGGTATATGCCCAGGATTAGTATAGCTGTGTCTTCATGTATAACTATTTCCAATTTTCTGAGGAACAGTCAAATTGATTTCCATAGTGGTTGTAGCAATATGCATCCCCAACCAGCAATAGAGGAGTATTCCTTTTTCTCCACACCCTCATGAACATATGCTGTCACTTGAGTTTTTAAGTTTAGCTTCTTCCTTTATGGTACTTGGATTGATTGAAATTGGTGTTCAAAAACAATTTATACATACAAGAATTGCATGTAAATAATTACATAATATTGTGTAGGCTAAGAAAAAAATGATAATAAATAAAATATATGAATACCTTAGAACAATTAATTTTGAATGGAAACACAAACTGCACAAGTAAACGACAAGATAAAAGTAGCATCAGCAAAATAACAGCAGTAAGCAAACACCTGTCAATAATAACTTTCAATAATAATTGGTTGTACTAAGTAATCAGAAGACAGAAGATAGTTGAATAGACCAGGAAATAAAAATCCATCTATCTACAAAATCTCAGATTAAAAGAAAATAAATCGCTCTAAGGAGAAAGGCTAAAACAAGAGACCAGGAAGATAGCAAATGTCTTTATATTAATAAATGGCAAATTAGAATTTGTATGAAAAATAAGACATAAAGAAGAATATGTTATCCTGATCAAGAGAAATAGTAATGAAGGTAATAGTTCATCTTACATATATGTGTGCCAAATACTGATACAAATATTCATAAAAACAATTACTGCTGGACATAAATAAACAGATTAACTTTAAATCAGTAACAGTAGTTGATTGCAATACAGCATTTTCTCTAATATATATGCCAGAGGAATAAGAGATACACAGAGAAACACTAGAATTCAATAACATCATACATCTAAGAAATCCAGAAGATAGCTACCCAAACTTCAATAATTATATTTTTAAATATTTTGTTGATCCTTTGTGAGTTTCACAAAATGCACCATAATACCACTCATAAGTTTCCCATCCTTTCTTACCTTCCCTTGTAATATTCACAGCCAAAAAGCAGAAAACAGCAAAAAATGAAGCAAAACATAAAAAGATTGTCATAGAAGCTGTAGTATCACAGTGTGTCCCTTTTATCTACAAATTCTTCCTTGAAAATGTCCATCACAGTGAGTCATTGCTCTGGTTCAAAGCGTCTGGCTTCTGCTACATCATCAATACTGGATCCTAACTGGATCCTAACTGGAACTCCTCTCAAATTAATATTGTTTCCCTGTATCATGAAGATTGTGCTGCTTTTCATCTGCAAGACCTACTCACACCCTTGGTAGACTCCCTTGAACCCTGCTTTCTGGCACCTCGGCTACCTCCCTATGAGAAGTGCAAGACCCATTATTCTGAGTGCTACAGCTGATAGAGAGCAGAGATTGCTCCCCTGATTTCATGACCTGTGGGGACAGCTCTCCCAACTGTAGGAGGTAGTGAAGAGGAGAGGATGTCCCCTACAAGCAGATGTATGACAGGACCTAACTTCTGTGTTCATGCCCTCAGCTACCAGAGCCAGCATTACTCTGCTGCCCAAGTCAGTACAGTTCCTGCTCTGAGTGCTGCAACCAGAAACTGGTAGGATTATCTCTGCAGAGCCATTAGGCATCAATTTGGTCCAAGGTGACAGCCAAGACCAGGGATGTCTGCGTGGTTTTTAGTAGTAATATAAGCCAAAGACCAATGCTGCTACATGGCCACAGACCCAGTCATGGGCCTTTTCAGCAAAGATTTCACCATGACCTCAAGTGGATGTGCAGACTATTTACAAAAGCTACTCCTCCCCACTCTTGAGCCTCCTTTCCCACCACTCTTCACAGTGCCCAAACTGCTTCTCTTTTTCTTTCATCTTTCCACATTGTAGTAGCTTTTGCTGGTAGGTGTCTGCAAGTCTTATATTGCCAGGGCCTTGTAGCTCAGCATCCAGCAGCATCTGGGTGTACATCACCTACCAGCACTGTGCGTCATGACTGCAGAATGACCTGTTGATATATTCTTCTTACTCATGATATCACGTGGTATGGTGTCAGGTTTCTGGTTGTCCTGTGCTTAACTGACCCTGTGGCACAGCAATGGGCTGGACTCTGGATGCCTTCATCTACCCTCCCTTCATGGCCAGAGGCAGGCCGAGGAATGATATTCTAACAGGTACATATAAAGACTTACCTTATTCCTACCAAAAAAATTAACAAGTTCAGCAAATATTAAATCACTACATATTTCATTTGACAACAATGCAATAAAAATTAAAATCAATCATCAATGAATCTCTGGTAATTTCATGATCATACTTAATGATCATATTAGTAAATAATGAGAAGTCACAGAATTAAATAAACTTAAAACTTGAAAATAGAATACAGTGCAACAATTCATCAGGTTATGTTGAAAATAGTCCATACTCCACTCAGCAAAACTGTATTCAATTCTCCTATTAAAAGTAACTTTATGTTCTGTGTTCAGCATTTGGTTTTCTAGTCTAAGACCTAAAGTCCTCCACATTCATCCAAAGTATATAAAAGTTAGGTTTTTCATAATAGCCTTCTCTTTGACACAAATATCTATTTTACTTTTTTTTTGTTGAACAAAATACTATGACCAAGGCAACATATAAATGGAAGTGAGAAGAAAACAAAGTGGTGAAACTATATAATGGATGAAAATTTGTTAGATATTAGTCTGACATAGAATTAGTTTTGGCCACAATCAAGTATCTTAGAACAAATTAGAAATGAATAAAATTTGCATTTCTCTGATGACTAAGGATGTTGATCATTTCTTTAGGTGCTTCTCAGCCATTTGAGTTTCCTTAGTTGAGAATTCTTTGTTTAGCTCTGTACCCCCCTTTTAAATAGGGATATTTGGTTCTCTGTAGTCTAACTCCTTGAGCCCTCTATTGGATGTAGGATTGGTAAAGAATTTTTCCCAATTTCCTACTTTTCTGTAGGTTGCTGTTTTGTCCTCATGACAGTGTACTTTACTGAAGGGACTTGCAACCCCATAAAAACAACAATACCAACTAACCCCAAGAGATCCCAGGGACTAAACCACCAACCAAGAATACACACATATAGTGACCCATGGTTCCAGCTGCATATATAGCAGAAGATGACCATTTCAGACATCATTGAGAGAAGAGGCCTTGGTCCTGTGAAGGTTTGATGATCCAGCTTATAATAATCAAAATACCAAATGCACTAAACAAAGAAAGAATATTAAAAGCAGTAAGAGAAAAGATCAGGTATAATATAAAGGCAGACCTATCAGAATTACACCAAAAT
Source organism: Apodemus sylvaticus (assembly GCF_947179515.1). Classification (NCBI taxonomy): domain Eukaryota; kingdom Metazoa; phylum Chordata; class Mammalia; order Rodentia; family Muridae; genus Apodemus; species Apodemus sylvaticus. The sequence goes on along the minus strand of NC_067486.1, from coordinate 30,571,029 downwards.
TCTCACCAGAAACTATGAAAGGTTGAAGATCTTGGGTAGAAGTCATATGTACCTTAAGAGAACATAAATGCCAGCCCAGGCTACTATACCCGACAAAAATCTCAATCATCATAGATAGAGAAAACATGATATTCCATGACAAAACCAAATTTACATACTATCTTTCTATAAACCCAGCTCTACAAAGAATAATGCATGGAAAATACCAACACGAGGAGGGAAACTACACCCTAGAAAAAGGATGAAGATAATGTTCAACAAACCCAAAAGAAGATATCCATACAAACATAATTCTACCTTAAACAACAAAAATAACAAGAAGTAACAATCACTTTTCCTTAATATCTCTTAACATCAGTGGACTCAATTCCCCAATAAAAAGACACAGACTAACAGACTAGATGCGTAAACAGGACCCAACATTTTGCTGCATATGAGAAACCCACCCCAATGACAAAGACAGTCACTACCTCAGAGTCAAAGGTTGGAAAACAATTTTCCAAGCTTATGGTCCCAAGAAACAAGCTGCAGTGATATTCTTATATCAGATAAAATCAACATTCAACCAAAAGTTGTCAAAAAAGATAAGGAAAGACACCTCATAATGTTCAAAGGAAAAATCTACCAAGATGAATTCTCAATTCTGAATGTCCATGCTCCAAATGCAAGGGTACCCACATTCACAAAAGAACTTTACTAAATCTCCAAGTACACATCGCACCACATATAAAAAATAGTGGTAAACTTCAATATCCCACTTTCAGCAAAGGACAAATCATGGAAAGAGAAACTAAACAGAGACACGGGGAAACTAACAGAAGTTATGAACCAAATAGATCTAATAGACATTTATAGAATATTTCATCCTAAAACAAAAGAATATATCTTTTCAGAACATCATGGTACCTTCTTCAAAACTGAACATATAATTGGTCATAAAACAGGCCTCAGCAAATACAGGAAAATTGAAATTATTCCATGCACCCTATCAGATCACCACGGCCTAAGGCTGGTCTTAAATTTCAACAAAAACAACATACATACACATGGAAGCTGAACAATGCTCTACTCGAGGTAACTTGTTCAACAAAGAAATAAAGAAAGAAATTAAAGACTTTTTAGAATTTAATGAAGATGAAGATATATATATATATATATACCAAAACTTACAGGGCACATTGAAAGCAATGCTAAGAGGAAAACTCAAAGCTCTAAGTGCCTCCAAAAAGAAAATGGAGAGAGTTTATCTTAGCAGCTTGACAGCACACCTGAAACCTGCAGAACAAAAAGAAGCAAATACAATCAAAGAAGTTGACAGCAGGAAATCATCAAATTCAGGCCTAAAATCAATCAAATAGAAACAAAAAGAACTATACAAAGAATCAACAAAACCAGGAGCTGGTCTTTTGTGAAAATCAACAAAATAGATAAATGCTTATCCAGACTAACCAGAGGTTACAGAGACAGTATCCAAATCAGTAAAATCAGAAATGAAAAGGGATACAAAACAATAGAAACCATGGAAATTCAAAAAAAAAATAATCAGATCCTACTACAAAAACCTATACTCAACCAAATTGGAAAATATGGATGAAATGGACAATTTTCTAGACACATACCAGGTGCCAAAGTTAAATCAGGATCAGATAAACCATCTAAATAGTCCCATAAGCTCTGAAGGAAAAAAAAAAAAAACAGTTATTAACAGTGTCCCAACCAAAAAAAAAAAAAAAAAGCCCATGACTAGATGGGTTTAGTGAAGAATTCTATCAGATCTTCAAAGAAGACATAATAGCAATACCCTTCAAACTATTCCACAAAATAGAAACATAAGGAACACTACCCAAATAATTCTGTGTAATCACAATTATACTTATACCTAAACCAAACAAAGGCCAAACAAGGAAAGAGAAATTCAGATCAATTTCCCTTGTGAACATTGATGCAAAAATACTCAATAAAATTCTTGTCAATCTAATCCGAGAATATATCAAAACAATTACTCCACATGATCAAGTAAGCTTCATCCTAGCAATGTAAGGATGGTTAAATATACATAAATTCATCAATGTAATCCATTACATAAACAAACTCAAAGGAAAAAAACACATGATCGTTTCATCAGAAGCTGAAAAAGCATTTGACAAAATTCAACATCCCTTAAAGTTAATAGTTTTGGAAAGATCAGGCATTAAGTCCCATACCTGAACATAATAAAAGCACTACACAGCAAAGCAGTAACCAACATCATACTAAATGTAGAGAAACTTGAAGCATTCCCACTAAAATTGGGGATCAGACAAAGCTGCCCACTGTCTCCCTATCAATTCAATATAGTACTTGAAGTTCTAGCTAGAGAAATTAGACAACAAAATGAGGTCAAAGGGATACAAATTAGAAAGGAAGAAGTCAAAATATCATTATTTGTAGATGATATGATCATATACTTAAATGATCCCAAAAATTCCAAAAGAGAACTCCTAAACTTGATTAACAACTAATAATCAACTAATAAACAACTTCAGCAAAATGGCTGGATATAACATTAGCTGAAACAAACCAGTAGCCTTCCTTTACTCAAAGGATAAACAAGCTGAGAAAGAAATTAGGGAAATGACCCCCTTCACAATAGTCACAGATAATATTGCATACCTGGGTGTGACTCTAACTAAACAAGTGAAAGATCTGTATGAAAAGAACTTCAAGCCTATGAAGAAAGAAACTGAAGATCTCAGAAGATGGAAAGATTTCCCATGCTCATGGATTGGCAAGATTAATATAATAAAAATAAGCATCTTGCTGAACGCAATCTGCAGATGGAATCCAATCCTCATCAAAATTCCAAATCTCTTGAAGAGTGAGGGGCAGAGAGTGAAGGAAAGGCCATCCAGAGACTGTCCTACCTGGGCATTCATCGTATAAACAATCACCAAACCCAAACATTATTGGGGATGCCAAGAAGCACTTGCTGAAAAGGAGCCTGATATTACTGTCTCCTGAGGATCCCTGCCAGAGCCTTACAGATACAGATGCAGATGCCAGCAGCCAACCATTGGACAGGCAGGGTCCGCAATGATGGAGTTGGAGGGACGACTGGAGTAGCTGAAGAGGTTTGCAGCCTCATGGGAAGAATGATGATTTAGGCCAACAAGAAACCCCATTCTCCCAGGGAGTAAGCCATCAACCAAGGGGTACAGATGGTTCCAGCTACATGTGTGGCAGAGGAGTAATGCCTTGTCAGGCATCTGTGGGAGAAGAGGTCCTTGGTCTTATGAAGGTTCAATAGAGGCCTTAGCGTGGGGAAATCAAAGGGTGAGGTAGGTGGCAGTGGGTTGGGTGGAGTGGCATCCCCATGGAGGCGGGGGTGGGAGGAAAGGTTCGGAGTTTTCTGGGAAGGGGGAAACCGAGAAAGGGCATGAAATGTAAATGAAGAATGTTTTCAATAAAAAAGAAATAGATCACCAGAGAATCCACCTATTCTAATCCTCGTCATCTACTCCCCAGACTTAAATCCAACTACAGAGACAACCACTCATCCCTGCTCATTGCCATTTAGTAATTTAAAATTTAAAATTTAGTAATACAAATTTTATGTCCATCAGCAAATAAGTTGTAAAAGTAACTTTTATGCACTGGAGGTAATTTTTATCTTGGAGATTTACTACTGAATATGCTCATTCTTTTTGGTTCTTTCTGAACACTAAAAGGCTAGTTAAACTTAACTGTTCTGGCTCAAACTCCTCTCCAAACTGACTGATTCAGTATGAATTCTCTAAATGAATTGCCTAAACTGAAATGCTCTGTACTGAACTGAGCTCAATTGAACTCATCTAAGCTTAACTGGGACTGATATATTTGCATAACCCAGAGAAGAGAGAATTAAAGAGAAAATAAGAATTGAATAATTTAGATGGTAAACAATAGCAATACTTACATTAATAAAACCTTTCAAAGCTTAAGATAATACCTTAAAACATTACATTTAAAGGAAATTTACCTATAGTTCAAAGAATAAACCTTCAGCATTTCACCTGTGCCACTGGAAAAACAATGTAAAAGGAGAAGCTTTGAAATTTAAGATTTAGAGATGAACAGAGAATGGCACTGAAAATATAGGAAAAAATGATAACCTCAACAGTGTGGATTTTCATTTGAATAAGATGATAGTACAGCATAATTCTTAGAGAAAATAAAACTAGAGGACTAGTTTTAAAACTAAAACAAAGTGACATACAACCTCAGATGATTACTTCATCAGAAAGTTTTGTTGGAAAAGGGAAAAGAACTTCAAGAAAAAAGTCAGAATTGTGGAGCCAGAGAGATGTGACAATTGTTGAATGTGCTTGCCTCAAGCTGATATAGAAGACCTAAGATATGTCTCTAGAACCCAAATAGTGGAAAGAGAGAACTGATTCATCAAATTGTCCTCTGAATGCATGAGCCATAGGCCATGTATGCATACACACTACACACACACACACATACCTACATACACACACACTAAAACAAAAACAAAACAAAACTAATTGTAAAAACAAATTGCAAATCTATTCATTTTAACAGTTCTATGACAATAATATCTATTTTTAGAGAATTTGTATATATAAATACACATCTTTGTTCAAAGGAATAGAATAAACTATATTCAAGACTGTTCATGAAGAACTGAAATCTTGACTTAAGCATGACTTACCTCTCATGGTAAAAAAGTAACTAGTGATCATTTTGTGACTAAAGGAATAAGATTTTCTTACCTAATTAAGAATCATTTCTGTGTTCTGAAAATAATATATCATGTGAAGCTGAGGTATTCCATAGTAGTAGTTGTAAAGCTTCTAAGAATATATCAGTAAAGAAATGAGTGTAATGTATATATCATTTATAGTGGGCAGTAAATTCTCTTATTCTGCAGAGTCTGAATGGGGCCAGATATACTGTACTATATAAATATTTGTACATTTCAGAGAAACTGATAAATGATAAAATACACATTACATTAAAAACACAGAAATTATAACAATGAATGGAATTTAAACATGGTATATGAATAGAATGTTCACAGAGCAGAATGTTTTAAATTTATTTCTGTCTCCCTCTTTGTTTCTCTCTCCATTTCTGCTTCTCTGTCTCTGTCTCCTTTTCTGTCTCAGTCTCTATCTCTCTTTGTCTGTCTGTCTGTCTCTGTCTCTGTCTCTGTCTCTGTCTCTCTCTCTCTCTCTCTCTCTCTGTGTGTGTGTGTGTGTGTGTGTATTTATTATGTGCACATGTGCACATGTTTGCTGGTTCACATAGAGATTGAAAGGGGAGTTGGATATCCTGGAGCTGGTGTTGCAAACAGCTTTGTGTTTCCCCTTGTTGTGCCGGAAACCAAACTCTGGTCGTATCCAAGAACAGCAAAAACTGTTAACCAATGAGCCATCATGCCAGCTTTTAAGTAGTGCTTTATTCAGGCACATGAACTTGAAAACTAAAAAGGTAAAAATATCTGAGAGTGATACTTGTTTATAGCAATAGTATGATAATATATTTGTACTGACACTTGTACCGACACATGTATCCAGTGTCTTTCATACCTCATATCTTTAATGGATTATAAAATTTCTATGCAGCAGTATAAAATAATTTATGAATATATATTTTAGCTGTACTAATTATTCCAAACACTATTGTTGCATCCCACTAAAGGTTGTTTAATTTAATCATTTAGCTTAAAGGTAATATTTTTATTGTATTAAAGAATAATAATATTATCAGCCTAAAATTTATGTGGACATTAATTTCATCATTCAACTAGTTGACCCCTATGCAATTCATCATTCGCAGGCTGAGTTCAGTGTCTCACATTTACTGAAAATATACATGCCAGGGGCCTGGTGTGATGGCTCAGCAGGTAAGAGCACTGACTGTTCTTCCAAAGTCCTGAGTTCAAATCCCAGCAAACACATGGTGGCTCACAACCATCAGCCATGAGATCTGAGACCCTCTTCTGGTGTGTCTAAAGGCAGCTACAGTATACTTATATATAATAAATGAATAAATGGTCTAGAGATATGGCTCAGTGGTTAAGAGCCCTGATTGTTCTTCCCAAGGTCCTGAGTTCAAATCCCAGCCACCACATGGTGGCTCACAACCATCCATAACAAAATCTGACACTCTCTTCTGGAGTGTCTGAAGACAGCGACAGTGTACTTACAAACAATAATAATAAGTAAATCTTAAAGATAAAATAAAAGCATCTATTACTAAAAAAAGTAAAAAATACCCCTGTAATTTTGTGGTTCTGTTTCTAGTTCCAGCTACATCCTATCAGTTCTAGAGTCCTCTTTTGCCTCCTCAGTGATTACTCATGCTATAAGTTGAGTCAGAGTTATTTTTTTGCAAGAGAAACTTGATATTTCTCTCCCTAGCTTTACATTTTTCCAACATCTTCTCACTGAACTTTCAATAAAACTCAAACTATGAAACACGGATTTTCAATCATTGCAAAATCCATTCTGGATGGTATTTTACGTTTACTTAATGCCAATATTCCACTGAATTCAATAACACTGCCCTCATTCCTGTTCCTCATCAAAATTTATTCGCAGTCCCTTTTGATGGAATGCTATTGCCAAGCACTTTCTGTTGGCTGAGAAACCCAAGTTTGCACATACATGTTTAAATTTCAGCTTCCCCAAAAAGATTTCACAAATAATATAATTTAAGACAATAGTTGATCTGTCCCACATTTCTGTTTTCTTCACACTGTGTCACAATCTTGGATGATTTTATTTCTATTATTAACTTTTTGCTTCTTCCCAATAACACTAAATGTTTGCTGTATCTGACATTGCCTACCTTTCTTTTAATATCTGTGTTTAATATTTCATTTCTTCTTTTCTATTGTACTTTTTTCTCAGTTGCTTTCTCTGGGTTTTAATAAGATGGTATTAGGCTTTCTAAATAGTTTTCAGCATTGTGAACTTGTTATCACTTAGAAATGATATTCCAGACTTTTGAGGTGGCATTGAAGTAACACAAAGTACTTAATTACATGGATATTAAACACTTATATAATATGTATTTAAAATTAGACTACATTAGTTAAATGATAAAGTAATCAGTTTTGAAGTTAATTTGGGATAAATAGTCAACATATATTTTCAAAAGAAGCAAATGCAGTCTAAAAAGAAAGGCAAAATCTTTGCACCAAATGCTTCTGGACATACAGAATAATCTTGATAGCTAATTTTTAAATGAAGTTAGTATTGAATAATTATTTATGTATTATAATGTAAGTGAACATTTTTCAACAGAAACATGAGTGACAGGTGTCTCCTATCTCAAGGATAATTAATCATTAAATGCATACAAGCCACCATGCACATATATCTTACGGCTACCATGAAGAAACAGACAATGTGTTCTAAGAATGCAAAGCAAATATACAAATATAATTGCTTGATTTTGACACTTGGATATGGCTTCATATAAAAGTTCAGTAAAAAAAATGTATATGCTATTTCACTCATTATATATAACACAAAGCAATTAATTAGTGTATTAGTTAAACACATTTTATTTTCATTGTTTACCTTCTTAAAAAAATACCAGAATGAGCTGAACATACAGGACTTATGGTCTCAAACAGTGAGGTGTCAAGTGGCAGAAACTGATATGAGAAACAAAGATAAAAAAGGAGACAAAAGCTTTAGATAGGGCCAGAAGATCATACTTAAACTAATGACTATGACAAACAAGTTTGAATGTTTTCTCGCTACTACTTGCAGTCAAAAAATGACCAAATATAGCAGATATCGGGGAGCAGTACTATTAAGATTTCAGTCTACCATATCCAGATATCTCTTTGAGCTAGATGAAAAATGGAGTACGTCATTTTTTATTGGGTCTTCTGTTTCTCAGCCTGACCTTACTTGAAGAGTGTCTCTGAACACACATGCCTGACCTTATCTGAAGATAGACCTGTGCAGTGCTCTCTGTAATCTCTGTTTGATTCAGCCTACAAGTCCAAGTCTAGCTTTCTGCCATATGATAATTAGATGCTGGGTAAGGACAATTCAACCCTTTCCACCCATCCCCCTAAGAGGTCGTATATACTTTATCCGAAACAATAAAGGGGAACTGTCTCCAGAAGTCCTTCCATCAAAATCATGGTTGTCCAACCCCTGGTCACTGTTTCTACTCCCTCTGCCCTCATGAGCCAGTGACCAATGACCACAAAGAGAAGGGGGAATTGCAAACAGACATCTAAGTAAGACAATGTTGGCGGAGAGAACAAAGAGTGCCTTAGACACAGCAGCCTAAGAACTGATAACCACAGCCCTGAAGGAAGACTCAGATTCTCAGAAGCAATAACTTTGAGTCCTAGGCTCTATTTCCAGCTCTATATCAGCCTTGTCTACACCTAGTCAAGGACATAGAACTAAAGCCCTCCCTCTTTTTAAATAAGGTCCTATGAGTAACTTAGGACATTCTGGCTCCACATACCAGATATAAAAAACAAGAATATATTTCGTTATACAGTTCAGAAAATACAGGGTTTTTTTTTGTTTTTGTTTTGTTTTGTTTTTTATTTGATATGTTCTTATTTACATTCTAAGTGATTTTTCCCTTTCCTGGATCCTCCCTCCCTGAAAATACCATAAGCCCTCTTCCCTTTCCCTGTTCCCCAATCCATCCTTTCCCACTTCCGTGTCCTGGTATTCCCCTACACTGCTGCACTGAGCATTTCCAGGACCAAGGACCACTCCTTCCTTCTTCTTGGGCTTCATTTGATATGTGAATTGTGTCTTGGCTATTCCAAGCTTCTGGGCTAATGTCCACTTATCAGTGAGTGCATACCATGAGTGTTCTTATGAGACTGGGTTACCTCACTTAGGATGATGTTCTCCACCTTCATCCATTTGTCTTAGAATTTAATGAATTCATTGTTTCTAATGGCTGAATAGTACTCCATGGTGTATATATACCACATTTTCTGTATCCATTCCTCCATTGAGGGACATCTGGGTTCTTTCTAGCTTCTAGCTATTATAACTAGGGCTGCTATGAACATAGTGGAACATGCATCCTTATTACATGCTGGGGAATCCTCTGGGTATATGCCCAGGAGTTGTATAGCAGGGTCCTCCAGAAGTAGCATTCCCAGTTTTCTGAGGAACCGCCAGACTGATTTCCAGAGGGGTTGTACCAATTTGCAACCCCACCAGCAGAGGAGGAGTGTTCCTCTTTCTCCACATCCTTGCCAACGCCTGCTGTCTCCTGAGTTTTTAAACTTAGCCATTCTGACTGGTGTAAGGTGAAATCTCAGCGTTGTTTTGATTTGCATTTCCCTGATGACTAATGAAGTTGAGCATTTTTTGTTTTTTTATTTTGTTGTTGTTGTTGTTTTGTTTTTTGGAGACAGGGTTTCTCTGTATAGCCCTGGCTGTCCTAGAACTCACTCTGTAGACCAGGCTGGCCTCGAACTCAGAAATCCACCTGCCTCTGCCTCCCAGAGTGCTGGGATTACAGGCGTGTGATACTACTGCCTGACTGAAGTTGAGCATTTTTTAAGATATTTCTCTGGCATCTGAAGCTCTTCAGGTGAGAATTCTTTGTTTAACTCTGTACCCCATTTTTAATAGGGTTATTTGGTTTTCTGGGGTCTAACTTCTTGAGTTCTTTGTATATATTGGATATTAGCCCTCTATTTGATGTAGGGTTGGTGAAGATCTTTTCCAAATTTGTTGGTTGCTGATTTGATGGTGTCCTTTGCCTTACAGAATCTTTGTAATTTTATGAGGTCCCATTTGTCAATTCTTGATCTTAGAGCATAAGCTATTGGTGTTCTGTTCAGAAACTTTCCCCCTGTATCGATGACCTCAAGGATCTTCCCCAGTTTCTTTTCTATTAGCTTCAGAGTGTCTAGCTTTATGTGGAGGTCCTTGACCCATTTGGAGTTGAGCTTAGTACAATCTCCTGAGTTTTTGATATTAGCCATTCTGACTGGTGTGCGGTGAAAAATAGTCGTGGCAGATAAGGCACCACTGTCATACTATCCTGGTCCACAGAGTTAGTGAAAATAAATAAAGGAAGTATTCAATCTCCATTTTCTTTGTCTCTATTTTATTAAATCAAAAACCAAGCCATTGAGGTGAAGAAAGTAATAGACAGGTTAACGCTAGTCTTTTCTGCTTAAGTAAATCTTTCTTAAACATCTTCCACTTACCAGAAGATGAGTGTCTAGGGTGTTTGTACATTCAGTTATATTAACTGGAACGTGTGGCCACCCCTAACCAAAGAACTAAAGGCAGCTCGTGATCTGGAAGAAGGAGAATTAACCTCTCCTGGGAATGAGCCCATTTAAGGTTTTCTAATGCTGAGAAGTCAGTTTAGAAACCACTAATGCATCTCCAAACACACACACACACACACACACACACACACACACAGATAATTCTTACTTTTTTCTCCCTATCTCTCACACAGAAACACACACGCAGACACACAAACAGACCAACACACAGACACAGAGATACATATGCACACACACACACACACACATTGCAAAACACAGACAGTTCTTTACTCTTTTCTCACTATCTCTCATAGACAAACACGCCAACACAGTCTCTCTCTCTCTCTCTCTCTCTCTCTCTCTCTCTCTCTCTCTCTCACACACACACACACACACACACACACACAGTGTTTCTAGTGTAATAAGTGCCAATGTTTCTAGTGTAATAAGTGCCAATGGAAAGAATTATGAGACAGGCAAAACAAGAGGTTGCCTGAGAGATGGAAACTTTTATTACCCAATGGTACTACTGTAGCAGTCCCAGCCAGCTCTTCCACAGACACTTAAATCTAAATTAGTTAATGGTCCTTGTCAGGAGCCTGCTGTCTCACAGATACTGCAAAGTACTTCTTTCGTTCATTCACAGACTGCCTTGGCTGCAGTGAAGGGTACTGAGAAAGTAGGACATGTGTCATCAATGAAATATACCAGATCTCTAATGTATTTCTCCTGGAAATCATGATTAATCCCGAACTTCTCAGGCTGAAAGTCTACCAGCTGCCAAAATGAAACAGTGGTAATGGCAGCTAGCGTGACTGAGACTTAAATATATTTCAAGGATGGATATCTGATCACTAGCAAAAAAAAAAAATACAAAAACATTCTACCTATAAATAAACTCTTTTAAAGCTGATCTAAATTTCCATATAGTCAATGACTTTAGAACATTAGCACACTATATATAGGAACATTATATTTTTGTTATGTATATCTATGTATTGAAAACAAAGTATTACTTTCCTAGTTTCTATCAAAAATCAAGTGAAAGGAAAGTATTTATAAACCACATCATATTGTGCAATTCAATGTTTCTGGTCCCAGATTCCTCTTTTCTAACACAAGAATAATAATGGTTTGCCGAAAGAATTATTATGGGCAAACATTTTGAATGTTATTAAAGCTCGTAGAACACTGTGCGACATGTAGTGAGAAAGATCTAAGTGCACTGTAAATGACTTAAACAGAGAATTAATAGAAGTAATCACAGAAAGTGCAGTGCAAATACCTATTTAAGAAGACAGGATAAGTAAATTACCCTCTGTCATTCATAAGCTCAAGGTTCATGGACAAATTGCTTAACCTTGCTACACTTAATCTGTGAAATGGAAATATTACTTGTCTCATAATGAAAATGTGGGAATTAGATAACCAAGTTCATATAATGTATCAGAATGCAGAAAACAGATGTTCAGTAAAGAAGAGCAGATTTTTTTCTAGGTTTTCTGGTCACAGCTTTGGCTGATTTTCCACTTATGATGTGATGTTTAAAGAAATAGATTCAAAGTTCTATAGCTGCACTGGTAGAAGAAGAGTTTCTGAACAATGCTTTATGTGGAAGTCTTATAAAAATGAAGTTGTTAAGAAGAAAACCTCTTGGTGATACAGACAGCTGCATTTTATGAGCCTATATCACTGTGAATCACTGATATTTAAAAATCACAGAAGAGGTGGTTTAAGACAAAACAACTTAGAAATAATCATTTCCTACCAAATGTAGGACACAAAAAATATGTGTAGAATGAACACAATACAGTACCAAATATATATAATTGGATTCCTATGTTTCTTACTGAAATATCTGTTTTATATGTAGAGTGGCTGATTATTAGTATGAATGAAGTTAATATTCAACTAAAAGTATATTAAATTCTGTAATTCAAAGGACAGAAAACTGGTTAGTGAATAAAGTACATACAAATAAAAACATACAATGATTTATTTAAATGAAATTACTCTTCAGGCTGGCATCTTAAAACCTCATAAATGTTTCACAGCTACAATTTCTCATTTGAGTAGGAATATCTTAATGTTATTTTAAGACCAATATAGTCTTAACTAAATGGAAACAATGAATTAAACAAATATCAAATACTACAAGATCATTGGACTGCACTGTTGGCTCCATTGATAAGAGGATTTGTAGCACTATGGGAACCTGACTGCATTTGGTTCCAAGCATCCACACAGGGTAGCTCAGAATTACCTGTAACTCCAGCTCAGGGGAATACCTCTCCTAGTTTCCACCATTGTTCACATGAATATAAGCAATTGCAAAGGCACATAAATGGCAACATAAATAACATTTAAATATATTTACTATGAAGAAATGAAATGGAAATTGAGAGCCTCAGTCACCTATAAGCTAATTATGAAATAAAATAACACCAAAAAATGATCTTTTGAAAGAATAGCGTGTAGTCTTAAATACAATTCCATCCCTGGCCCAGGAAATTTAGTCTCAGTCCTGGTTCTAATATTTAGTATGATTTTATTGTTCACTTTTTTGGTTGTATATTTTTGTTTTCTTTTGTTTCGTTTTTACTTAGGAGTGTATTTAATTCCTACCAGATCAAGTTTAGACCTTGAAACAACAAACTGAGAAGAAAATGAAGAACAATAGGATGAGGTACTGACATACAATCCTGCTCTGGCTGAGTAGAAACCCATAATTATAATCATCAAATATGTATTGAGAGAAATGAGTAGGCATATAGAGGAGCTTTTGCAAGGGGACCCAGAAAATTTATGTAATAATAATTTTACAAACCAGAAATATTTTTAAACTGCAAAATGGACCTATTTTAGTGACCTCTGATCTTCTTGGCTTCCCGTTTCCACGTTAGTATGTCTGCTTCTTGCTTTTTGTTGTTCTTGTTCCGTCTACCTTTAGGGAGTTACACTGGTGATTATGGATGGACCTTCTGAAAGCACTAGGAAACAGTCTTACTTGGGTCTCCATGATCCACTGGTTTCTACCATTTTCCACTCCCTCAATCCTCTCTAAGATTTAAATGTCACAATTGTTATTTTTTAATATGTTTCTGTGTGGACTTTGCTCCACAACCTCACAGTTTTCCTGATGGTAATGTTTAGTTACAGTCTTCTCTATTGCAAAGAGAAGTTTTCTTGATGAGGGATAAGCACTATGTTTATCAGGAAGCATAGCTCACATATTTAGCACTTAGGGACTGTGCTGATTTAATAGACTGGAAGTTGTTTGTTCTCCTTGTTGTCTATAACTTCACCAGACTTTGCATTTTGATTTGGTTTTTAGTACCAGGAATGATTTTCTTATTGCCGAGTTTTAACCCAATTAGAGAACTGTTGGTTTTCTGCAGAATGTGTGGACCAGTACTATACCTTTAGGGTCTCTGTGCCGTGTGCTTTCTCGCTCCACAGAAATCATACCTCAGTACAACTCGTAGTCTGTTCCCTACGTTGGAAACTTGCAAAAGAAAAAAAGTATTTTAATTTACTTACAATCTTTTGATTATGTGAAAATGAATCATAGATCTTTAATGTGAATAAAATATGTATTTGACATTCAAAATAAACCTGACTTATTTCAGAAGAAAAGAAACAAACTAGACTATTTTCATGCTACAAATGTATGTTAGAATATATGCATTAAAACCCCCCTCAAATTGCTTTTACTTCCCCTTCCTTTTTCCCCCTCTGGGTAATCAAAAAGGAGATACTATTTCAAAATGCTTTAAAACAATGAGTGATTTCAAGAGAATCATAACAATGTTCTGCTTGGATACAAAGGAATTTAAGGTAGAACTATATAATCTTAACCAGGATCTCCATACTTACACAAAAGTACAAGTTAATACCATAAATACAAATTTGTATTGTTTCCTGAGTGAATTGCTTTGCAAAAGAATTAAGAGAATTCTTACATTCTGTTAGAACATAAAAAAGCCATAGCTACAAAGGAGCATTCAACGGTCCCACACACCTTAGTAAGATCAACAGCGGTCTCAGAACAACACATGAAGTTACAATGTTTTAAGAAAGGTACACACTCCTTTAAAGACATCATTCTATCCATACTTAAGACACAAAGAGAACTCAGATTCCCCTATGTTCAATTCCTAAGTTTTGAAAACAATCATTCTACACCCCTCAGACTGCATTTAGGAAGGGGTTTTAAATGCTATTTTAAATAAATATGCTAAGAAGAGCACTGTAACAATGTAAAATATACTATACTATACTATACTATAATAAATATAAAATAGTATAGTATAATATTTGTTATCATGTCAGTCATCAAATCATATATCGAATGAGTCATAAAATTATACATGAAATCAAATATATATCTATATCTATATGTATATATAATTTAGTGGCTTATTTCTTTCTTAGGCTCAGTCCCTTATGCTGCATTCATTTGAAGTCAAGATGAAGGAGGTAGTCTAGTGATGCCATAACCTGTAATCCAGGCACTTTGTGGGGAAGGCAGATTATGGGCTACAGGTGCTATGGTGACATACTGAGCTCCCACTCAGTCTTAGCTACCAAAACATAAGCCTATCTCAAACACCAAACAACAACAACAACAAAAAGCAATAAAAAGTGAACAATTGACCTTCTTCCTATTATAGTTATAGTATCACTAATTTTCCTGAATATCCAGAATTTGCAAAGAACTGCCAAAATTTCCAAAAAATTAAGCTTAATAAAATTGGATAACTGAATGAACTATGTTTTCAAAAGAAGAAACACAAATGGCTAATAAATATTTAAAAAGCTGTTCAGACCCTTAGTCATGAGATAAATCCTGTCTGAAACTATATCTGTGATACCTCATAGTCATCAAAATGGTGATCATTAGATGATCTGACAGCAAGGGGCTAGAGAAGTTGTTCAGGTATTACATGTACTTGATTCTCTTTCAGAAGACCTTTGTTGTGTACTAAACTTCATGTGTTTCTTTTCTTTTAAATGGAGGAGCAGTTTTATAAATAGAACATACATGGAATGCAATCACTGATAAGTGGATATTAACTAGCCCAGAAGGTCTGAATACTCAAGACACAAGTAGCATAACAAATGACTCCCATGAAGAAGTAAGAAGAGGGCCCTGATCCTGGAAAGGCCTGATCCAGCATTGTAGGGGAGCACCAGGACAGAGAAAAAGGAGGGAGGTGATTGGAGAATGGGTGGAGAGAAGGCTTATGGTATATATGGGGAGGGGGGAACTGGGAAAGGGGAAAGCGTTTGGAATGTAAACAAAGAATTTAGAAAATAAAAAAAATGGTGGAAAAAATAAAATAAAAGCATATACAATTCTCTATAAAAAAGAATATAGAAATTTCATGTGTTTCTAATTCCAATACATACATCCTTGTATGAATGTACAAACACATATGCATGTGCACACACACATACCCACATACACACATACACACACATATGAAAAGAGAGAGCAAACTATATAAAATCAGGAAGCATTCTTTTAAGAGAATTCAACATACTAGTAGGATAACATAATTCTAGATTCCAAATAATTTTTTACTGGAAAATTATTGTGCTGGGACTATGATTTTATGGTATTTTATATAAAATGTAAATTGTTATTATATTTTAAATGTGTTTGTTCTTTCTGTATATATATATATGTGTGTGTGTGTGTGTATGTGTGTGCATATATATATATGCATACACACATATTTCATAGAATAAATAAGTTCACTGCACTTCGTGTTTAGAATAAAAATAAATTTAAAAATATCTTTTTCTTATAAAATAAGCAGGGACCAGATTACTTGCAATACACATCTTTATTACAAACTTGAATTATACATGCATAGGCAGCTGTTCCCCTAACAAAGGAGGAAAGTAGATCTGAAAACCTAGAGAATTTCAGACATCTAGAGAAGAATGCTTGTCCTATATCTCAAATATTGAAGTAAATCAAAGTGATTGTGAAGAAACACTAAAGTCAATATCATATACATGGAGATAAATGCTAAATGAGATATAACACAGATTTGCATCATTGTGAAATTTTTTATTTTATCCTAGAGGACCAGGAACACATTTAAACTTACTAAGTTCTATTATTTCATTTAGTTTCTGAAAAAAGATTTCCTGCAATTCTTTGGGAAATAAAGCTAGGAAATTGAGAATAAATAAATAGACCATTGTAGAGCTTGACAGTACAAGATATCAGATATCAATGCTTACCATAAAATTACAGTAATGAGGACAATACGCTATTGGAAAAAGATTAATGGAAAGAAACAAAACACAGTACAGTGCAACTTAACTGAGCTTTAATCAAAGTAGCATAGCAGATGCTAAGACAGTGCATTTGTATGGAAATCTTGATTCTAGATATTGACCTAGTATAATTCAAATACTATATTACAACGTATTGTAAATGCAAATAAAAATACAAAGTAACTCTTATAAAATGCTTTCAAAGTAAATCAGCAGTTGCTTTGTATTATAGTATTGTTTATATACAACAAAATAAAACATAATTGTTAAACTAAGTAATTAACAGAGTGTGTTTTATTGAAATTAAATTCTAATGCAGAAATGACATTGTTAAGTATTTTGAGAAAGCTAGAAACTTAAAAGATATATTTATATTTTTGTTCTTAAGGGATAAACCTAGGACAATACTTATAAACACAGCCTTTTTATTTTATTTTTTTATTTGATATATTTTTTATTTACATTTCAAATGATTTCCCCTTTTCTAGCCCCCCCACTCCCCAAAAGTCCCGTAAGCTCCCTTCTCTCCCCCTGTCCTCCCACCCACTCCTTCGTACTTCCCCGTTCTGGTTTTGCTGAATACTGCTTCACTGAGTCTTTCCAGAACAAGGGGCCACTCCTCCTTTCTTCTTGTACCTCATTTAATGTGTGGATTATGTTTTGGGTATTCCAGGTTTCTAGGTTAATATCCACTTATTAGTGAGTGCATACCATGATTCACCTCACTAACTAAGTGGGTTACCTCACTTAGTATGATGTTCTCTAGCTCCATCCATTTGCCTAAGAATTAATTCATGAAATTCTTAGCGTTTTTATTTTTAAGAGACTAATCAACCACCATCATTCCCAACCCATACCACCTACAACTTGAAGGAAGATTTCCCATTCTTGCTTCTTGGGCTTTTTAAAGATAGTGTCTGCATCTTGATGGAACATTATCACCCCAAGTGATGTAGCTTCATTTAAGCAATTTATACATGTATATGTGTGTGTGATGTATTTTAATTAAAAACTGCTTCCCTAAAGCTTTTTCAGTCTTCCTTAGCGTTCATTATCCCTCATGTCTCCTCTCTACATTGTCCTGCATCCTCCCTCCATTGAGAAGCTCTTTCTGTATTAATGGTTATCCATTACACACACACACACACACACACACACACACACACACACACACACACACACACCACAATTCTCTGATTAAGTCTAAGAACTGCACAAAAATACAGGTAGATAAATGTGATTTTAGGCTCTGATACACTGTCCCTTTAGCAAAGTATTAATAATAGGTTCTCCTTTTGGGTCTGTAAGGTCCACCTCCAGTTGTGGAGTTTCAGGCATATTTACAGTCCTAGGCTTGTGTTTCCCACTTGGGAGCAGGTCTTCAATCCAATCAGAAAAGAGACAGTTGACCCTGTAACCTTCGTATCAGTAAGGCACTCATGGAGAGTTCATGCCATAGTGATCATTATTGGAGTTCACAGCTAGATAAGGAGTCCAGTATTTATCTGATAGTATGTGATAACAGCATACATAGATCTGATAGTATGTGATAACCTACATAGCACCTTCAGCATGAACTATTGAACAAGGAGGAAGATTTCTGATCAGCATTCGCTTGATTTCTTTACTCCTTGTAATAAATATGACACTGAGGTGACGAGGAAGAGAGAGCACACATTGGAGAACTCACAGCACAGGTGCATCGTGAAGGAAAAGTGAACATTTGACTTCAAGTAACTAAGAGTTCAAGGTTAGGAAGATCATACATGACAAGCGGTGGAGATGAATGTTACTTATAGAACTGCTTATTACACAGGAATCCTCCAATATTTTTAGTCATTTAACATGACAAGAAAAGAACAGCTAAATTCCAGCGGAAGTATATCTATCTCAATCTCATCAATAATAAAAGTTTTACTATAAAGTATGGGTTAAACAGGATAATTAGTGATAATTGCCTAGACAGAATATTTCTAAATTTTCCTTCCCATTTTTAGTACCCCAGAATTTAATATTGTCATATTTATTGATATTTACTGTGTGAAATTATTTTCTTTCCAAATTTTAAGAAATATTACATGTTTAGACCATAGTTATGAAAATTAACTATGGAAAGAGAAGCTTATTGAAATTTACTGATTTTCCTAAAATCTAATTTTGGACTTCTAGAGAGGGTACTAAATATGTTTTGTGTTGCTTAAGAGGTCATGTATTTCGCAGTAAATTATGAAGTTAGGTGGACATTTAATATATAGAAGAAGAAACTCAAACAACTTGTGAGTAAGTAAATATATCTATTAATTATGTGAATGTAAATATAATACTTAGGTAAGCAATGCTAATCAATGTTTTCCTAAAAGTGTCTTTTAAGTCAGGCAGTGGTGGCACACTCCTTTAATCCCAGCACGTGGGAGGCAGAGGCAGGTGGATTTCTGAGTTCGAGGCCATCCTGGTCTACAGAGTGAGTTCCAGGACAGTCAGGGCTATAAAGAGAAACCCTGTCTTGAAAACAAAACAAAACAAAACAAACAAACAAAAAAGTGTCTTTCATTGATAGAAAGCACTTATTAGTATGTTTTTAAAAGTAGGCATTTTTAAAATGATCTGTACTGCTATTAGTCTCTATAAAAAATGATTTTTTTTTCTTTTGTAAGTTGAAGTTTCTGTTCTTTTTCATAGTCGGCTTCTTTCCACTCAGACAGCACTGGAGCAAACGAGCTACCATAGAAGAAAAAAAATAAACCTTTAAACCAATTTCATTTGACATATCTTGAAAAATCAAATTACAAGTATGAATCAGATTAATGTGTCTTAAATATCCTCCAGTTTCTTACAAGATTATATCAGCACTATGAGATCATTCAATTCTAAAAGATTAAAGTACACAGACCTATAAATTGAAAAGATAAGACAATTTTTCATTGTTAGATCTATCAGATTAAAGTACAACAAACTGCGTATCAAATACTATTGAAGGTAAGAAAATACTTACAATTTTCCCCTCAACAGTGTTAAGTATGTTATTTATTAATTCACATGAGAAAATTTCTGTCCAAAGAGATTTTATCTTGCAAAGTTAAAAGCTAAATCTACTATTTAATTATTAAATATTATTGATTAATGTAAGTAATATTGTACTTTAATATATACATATTCTGTCTAATTTATAGCTAAATATATCTCATATTATTTTCACTAAATTGTATAACTATCCTATGAGTAATTATCTTCCATGAATAAAGACAGAATCATTAAAAAAAACAAAGAAGTTAAGTAAGTTGGAAATTTGGGAATACTTAGACACTCTTGTTAAAAACATTCATTACAAAGAGAACAGAAAAAGTGAATCAGAATGGTTTTTAATTTGTTTTGTTTTGTGTCATTATTTAGACATCATATTCCACTTTCTATTACATATCTTTCTATAAATCAATGAGGTATTAAATATTTTTTCTAATGCAACATACACATACAGATATACACATAAATGTATATATATATATGTGTGTGTGTGTGTGTGTGTGTGTGTGTGTGTGTGTATGTATGTATTTTCACAGGCTACTTATGTGTAAATTTAATTGCAGTTGTAACACATAAATAGGAATTAAAACATATAGCTCAAACATATACATGATTTGATTGCATTTGTTGTTAACTAAAGCTAATTGGGTCTAGGAGGAATGACTTACTGTCAAAATAAAATTGTAGGTCCAATACATCCATCTGACCTGGATGACTCTTGAGGTATAGAGCTCACTGATGCTCAGTCCCCAGCAGCAAGCTGCCTCTTGTAGTTTGCTAGCATTTCATCCTCCACCCTGTTCAGCTAATAGCCCTAGAAACTTCATCCACATCTAATCTCAGCTTACTCTTTGTACCCGTATACTTCTTTTCCCTTTCTATAATGGTAAAATGACTTCACCAATTCACCTTTATCTCTCTCTTTTCCCTTTCTGTTTTATTCTTTCCCCCTTTACATCCTATCACTTTTCTTCTTACTTAAAAAAATATGGGCCCTTCCTATTCTATCTAGTTTCCTTGCCTTATTCTCCTATGCACTAACTTTGTATTCCTTGTTTGATTGTTTTCCTTCATCTTTCTGCTATTTGTCTATGATCATTAAACTCACGCACCTCCCCTCTCCATCTTAGCCTGTTCTCCTCTTCCTACTTCTGTGTTTGTCACCCATATCCATTTCCTCTCTAGCAACCTATTGAGATGACTGAGCCCACTGTGCTTTTTTTTATTCTTTCCCTTTACTTTTCCCTACATAAGCACAATGCCTAATATGGAAAAGTACTTCTGGGGTCTCTATACTCCTCACAGTAATTGCTGTTCAGGGACTTACTGCTTTATCCTCAACTAGAACTGTTTCCACTGTTGGTTTACCTCTGCAACAGGAGTAGGAAGGTCCTCTATTTACAATAAAATACAGATGATAAAGTTTGGTACCCTAAGAATTGGTGTAAAAAACAAAATACTTCATATTAACCATTGTTAAAATGTATTTCCTCCTGATCAAGTTAAACATCTTCATGAAAAGCAGCAAGTTAAGCCACAGGGACCACATAGACATTTATGGTGGAGTGCTTGGACCTAAGGAATATATCTCTACATTATCTCACATATGCCAATAAAGAGGCAAGGAGTCTGGAAGGTCGGCAGACAGATGCACAGCAAAAGGAAGTCGCTGGACATGACTGTGTTGCTGCATTCATTGATATACCAAAGCTGGCCGTATCCAAACAAGGTCTGTTCAAGATTGTCCATATCCATATTTCATCATGAAATAAAAGAGGGGAGCAGGGCTGCAAGGTAGTTTTCTCCCATGGTCTAACTATTGATAAATTGTCCTGTTATAGTAACAAAAAATTCTCTGCTCACATTTGGAAAAAATAGATCGTTCATTGGGATACCTACTAAAATGGGGTGAGACAGGAAAAGAGAATCTTTTTTGAAAAGATCAGTTTCACTTGCAGAGAGGAATGAAAGCAGAATAAAGGGATGGTTAAAATAGAAAACAGTTCAATTATTTTGTTATTTCTCCTATCTAGTCCTCCAAGGAATACAGCAAAAAGAATTTTTAAGCCCCAAAGCTGCCAATAGCACCCCTAAAGAACCACACAGGTTTGCAATTTAATGTGAACACTGAATGCGGAGAGAGACTCTAAAGAGCAGTATACTACCATCTCTGTACTATGAATTTGCCCAAATTTTGTGGCTAGGACACTCTAATGCCACAAGTAAAAGCGGAGTTATTTTGAATATTGTATAAGTGGTGGATACATCAAAAAAGCAGTTATAACTGTGTCTACAACTGGAGTTTCGAACATTTTGAACTGGGCTGGCCTTTCCTTAAATGCCTGCCCAAGAGCATCTCAGCCCCTAGCCAAGGCAAAAGTTTTGAAATGAGGTAGAGGCAGCTTAATGGAAAAGGCAGACGGTGTGGCAAGCAGAGGACACACCTTTCTAGTAAAAGGCTCTCACTTTCAAGGTTGACTTCCAAGTGATTTGGCTTGGGATGACTAAGGGGTAGAGGGCAGTACATATCTGAACAGCACAGGAGGCTCTGCAGCACCTTAGGTCAAGATAAACAGGTATGTGGAGGGCCTTAAATTTGATGCACTTCAACTTATTTCTTAAATTGTCAGTTGCCATTTCCAGTCTGGCTACAGCAATGACTTTTCAGATGTCTTTGGGTCTTCTTGAGATTATCTGTAATATCCTGAGTGCTCTCTCTCTCTCTCTCTCTCTCTCTCTCTCTCTCTCTCTCTCTCTCTCTCTCTCTCTCTCTCTGATGGTTCTTAGAATAGTTTCCTTCATCAGCACTCTCAGGTACTCTGATCACCCATTTGCAGACAATAGGACCCAGACAGCTTACATGGCTCCTATCATATTCTATATATTCTTTAAAAATCAACAACTTGGCTACCTCTGTGCAAAATTATGTTATAATTTACTGTAAAGTATTTAGCTTGCCTTCCTTCCTTCCTTCCTTCCTTTCTTTCTTCCTTCCTTCCTTCCTTCCTTCCTTCCTTCCTTCCTTCCTTCCTTCCTTCCTTCCTTCCTTCCTTCTCTCTCTCTCTCTCTCTTTCAGCTGTATTTACCCGTGTTCAGAGCCAGCAAGTACTGATGATTACGTGTATGATCTACCCTTGCCCTCAGCCCTGGTTCGCACAAGCATCACAATAAATCCTGGCTTTTTACATGAATTTTGTGGAATAGAACTCAGGTGCTCACACTTAGAAGCAAGCATTGTACACATTGAGTCATCATCTCCATGCCTTAATAACACTTTTAATCAAGGAAAAATATCATTTGAAAAAATGTAAAACTATATATTTCCTGACACAAAGCTTTGAAAAGTTGCCTAAGAATGAAAGTATATGTAGTCTTTCATTTCATTTTTAATGTATGCATCTATATACTTTATAATACATTAGATAGTATTCAATCTCTGAATTCACCTGCTCATAGAAACAGTTCAGATGAAACAGATCAATTGATTTTTAAATCTAGTAATATTTAGAAATTTCTGTTTAGTAAATATTTAGAAAATACTTTAATTCAACTGAGTATTTTCCATATGTAATGCCAATGTAATCATAGTCTCAAATTAGAGTTATAAAGGTAATGTTCACCATCCACCATACCTTTGGCTTTTGCATCCACTGATTGGATCAATCACAAATTTAGCAGTTATTAATCATACTTAGAAATGTTTCATTATATTCATACATGTTTAGTAGATCACATTGATCATATTTGACCATCATTACCCTCTCTTACCTTCTTTCTCTTTCCACTGAACACATTCACTTTTTCGAAGATTCCCAATATTACTCACTCTGTGGGTGTGTATGTGTGTGTGTGTGTGTGTGTGTGTGTGTGTGTGTGTGTGTGTGTGTGAGAGAGAGAGAGAGAGAGAGAGAGAGAGAGAGAGAGATCTCCAATGAGTTTAGTAAGTTACAGAAGCACAGGTGCAGAGCTATTCACAAGATCAAGGGTACCTTACTGGTGACCCCATTACCAAAATAAAAAAAGAACTCTGCTTTTCCTATTAACTGTTCTAATAGATCTTCATGGTGGAGTGAGACCTCATAGATTTATGTACATTTTAAGCATATTTGATTGAGAATTTACAGAATTTATTTTTTTAAAAAAAATAAATGATACAAATTAATAAAAATATCAGGGGCATGATAGAACGAATGCCTAAAATTACTATACATAAGTTTGTGTATCCAAGCTGGTGGTGTTTGTGGGAGATCACTGAACTGCTACTACAGAGTGATGATAACTGAATGAAAAATACTTAACACACCTTTTTAAACCCATTACTTCAAAGGACCTGTTGTGCCAGGAAGCACTCGTGAACCCCAAAAGTCCACCAAGGAGCTGATTCCAATGTAATAGCATTAGGATTATAGGCTTGGGCTTGAACTCTCCTACAGCCCAAATCTGACACAGCAGAACAGGAAGCCTCGAACCCTTTTGAGCAGAACAAGTTTTTATAGGAAAATAGGAGCAAGCGACATGGGGTGGGGGTGGGGGTGGGAGTGGGGGTGGAGGTGGGGGTGGGGTTGACCAATCTGCCAAGCATGGAATAGAATGTCTATAAGCCAGCAGGTGAGTGATCTGAAGCAACACCGTATACAAACACAAACTGGCTGAAAGTGACTCTGAAATAATCAGACTGATCTTTGATTAACTGTTGCTTGGAAGTAGCCAGGAAGTAAATCCGGCCAAGAAGAAGCCATGGGGTCCTTCCTGGTAAGTGACTGAAGCTTGGGTTCTCCTGCTGATCAGGTTTTTAGGCTTTTTTTTTTTTTTAAACATGGAGGTCGGCCCCAGGATGGAGTAGGTGTGGTCTCTCAGACCATCACATGGATATTAGCGAAAAGCAAATTCTCCTCTACCATTATCCTTAGGAAAAACACATAGACTTAAGTAACAGAATTTTCTAAACATTTACTTTCTTAGTTATGCTCAGAATATTCCGGTTCTTATACTCTAACAACTTGGTAACTTTTAAAGATTTTTAACATTTATAATTGTGTGCGTGTTTTGTGTCTCTGTGTGCTGTGTAAGCCAGAAGATGGGATCTGGCATGAAGAACTTCAAGTTACATGTGGTTGTAAGCTGCCAGTTATGGGTGCTCATAACTAAACCATGCTACTCTGCAAGAGCAGGACAAACATTTAACCACCAAGTTGTCTACTCAGCACCAGATATACAAGACTGATATGTATTAAAATTCATTATTCTGTAAGTCACATTTTATCATACATGCATAAAATTATGTGGAATATGTTATCAAACTATTACATATAATTATGTAGTATATCATATAGTACTTGTCCTCTCAATACAACTATAAATTACATCCCTCAGTTTTAAGATATATTAATCAAAACCCAAAGATAATACTAAGAAAACTGAGCATTATTTTTCCATCAGTCTACCCTAATTTAACTTTATTGATATTAAATCTAACTTAACCTAATTGAAGAAAGGCCTAGTTCAACGTTATTGGTGAAAACCCTAATTCAGTCTTATTGATATTATTTGGTTCTGATGTCAAATGTTCTGTATAGACGTATCATGACTGGGGAAGAATGCATTTTTCTAAACTTAGAAATCTTTGCTTTAAATTAAGACATTAATACTCGGAGATCTTTTTATTTACTCTAATTAGATAGAGTAGACACTCATAAGAATTGGCTAAAATTAGAAGAGTTAAAGAATATAGTAATGCATTCAAAATGCAGTTTTCTAAATGTTTTCTGGCTTACTAAATTTGTGCCCATAGCTTTCATAAGCAATATTAAAATGGTCTCTTTTACATTTTTTAACCATTAACGCCTTGACTTGGATGGAATCAATATCTGTTCAGAGAAATGCAAAAATTGCACATGAAATCTTCATTTATATAGCTTATTATCTTTAAATTTTACTAAGTGAATTTTATTTTATTTTAGCATGTATTTACTGTATTGATAGGGCCTATTGCAAATGTAGACTTTATAAGTATGTGAGTGCCATTTCATAAGAACTGTTGAAGAAGGATGTGGGAAATTTCAACTGAACGATTTATTAACTTCACCCTAATTAAACAGTTTCTAAGTGATAAATTACATTTGATACTCTATAAAACTATTAACCTTGTTCTTTTGAAAGCACAGTAGATTTTTAAAGTTTTGGCTCATTTGTGCCAGTTTCTGAATTACTCAGTGACCTTATCTATGCCTCATGACCCTTTATTTTATGAGGTATGTCTAGGGAATATTTGCAGGGTACTAAGTGGAACATTTAAATCATTAACAGACATGTTTGACTTTTCAGCACCCTGAAGGCAATCAATCATTCTTCCTCTATTATTTTAACTAACTTATTTTTAGTTCACCACTGCATATACATTTATTTGAATTTTTCACTTAGTAGCAATATTTCTTACCTCACTGGGCACACCTGTACCACATTATATTTGATTTAATGTGACAATTGAAAACAAATGGTATTGACAGATTCTTCTTGAATGTAATTACTTAACAGGGCCATCATGAATCAATTAATCATAGTGTAACTAAAATTTAATGTTTGGATGCTACAGCAAAGAACTATTCACCCAGTCAGGAAAGAGGGTAGTCCATGTTTTTGTTTTGGGGTATGATTAGAACTGTTTAAGTAAATGTTTCATTTTAATTCAATTACACACACACACACACACACACACACACATGTATATATGCTGTTTCTCCTGCCTTCATATCTTTTCAATGTTCTCCAACCACATTCCTGCCTTTTATTAAAACAATATACAAGGTCAAGATAGTGCTGCCCATATGCATAGATGTGCAGTAATCTACAGGGATCCTATCAATGATGCTATTTTCAAAAACAATTAATTTTCTTTTGTTCTCAATGTATTAGATACTAATAGCTCCTCAGCAAGGGACAAGGACTGAAATTAATCTACACAATCTATGCTGACGGTGTTGTGCCTAGATCTCACAGAGAGTTTTCCTCCCAAATAACCACAGCTGCTGTGAGTTGAAACTTAGATAGGTACGACCCATTCAGAAGACAGAATTTAATCATATATAACTCAGATGCTATTCTCAGATGCTAATTTCCCCAAACAACAACAACCACACTTGATTAGTTTTTGAGACCTAGTCTCAGTATGTTGCATGCTGCCTGTGCTCACTCTCCCTGTGTAGATGAAGATAATCTACATTGATATGCCTATCTGAGCCTCCCAAGTTCTGGGATTAATTAAATGTGTGCAATTATGTCTGTTTCAAAACCCGAGTTTTAAAATAAAACTTAATTCCTAAAATATATAAATTTTACTAAAATTGCAAATACATATTTATATGTCATTATTGACTTTAATCTGTTATCACACTCCAAATGTATCATGCCTTTAACATAATATTAGCAAACAAATTCTATGTAAATGGATTTAAAATACAGGCTTCATACAAGCACTAGAAGTGCTTCAACAATAATGAGCTTGCATATAAGTTAATTAAAATATCCATATTTCATATATATATATATATATATATATATATATATATATATACTTTTGAAGACTTCAATAAATCAAATCTTTATTACATTATGTATGGACATAAAAGTTCTTTGGTTATAGGTAGTAAAAACAATATTTAATAAAATAAATGAAAATCTAAATATTCTGTTTGCTTTGTATAATTATAGAACTCAATGATTTCCACAATAATATTTTCATGCAAATTACTTAACTCCTTAATTAATATATAGCCCATGGACTTCTGTAGATATTGAACTTTAAAATGACTATTTTTGATATTTAACAAATGTGTAATATCAGGTCTACATGGTTACAAAAATGACGAACATAAATGAAGAGATTGCTAAATGTTGAAAAGCACTTGTTGCTTTTGCAGAAAGCCCCAGATTATATTTCTGGAAAAATATATTGAATCACAATCCAATAGCTGCACTTGATGCTATCCTTTGCCCACTTATGACTTCTGTGAGCATACAAATGAACACACATATATAGACAAACCACCTATCTTTAAATAGAATATATTTGTAGTAAGATACAAATTTTATGAAATTCTCGCTATTTTAATTTGAACACTGAAATGACTTGCTGTTATCTATCACATTTCTATATGAATCAATGTATACATGTGTGCGTATGTATAGTAAATATATGTATGCATGCATGTATACCTCTCTCTATCCATCCATCCATCCATCCATCCCTACCTACCTATCTATTTATTTGGACAGAAAAACAGAGACATAGAGAAGAGTATCCAGTGTAAAATTATAGCATAGAATCTTTAAGATTATTATTAATTAAAGAAAATCAATTTTATTAATGAAATGTCAAATTGTTAATTACTTTTAAGGGCTGAGCTCAGATACAGAATGTGTAAAAAGTACAAAACTAATAATAACACCTAATTGATTTAATTAATATATGACAATAAATATGCTAGTTGCATCATCAATTATTAATTGATAGTATATATTTAATTTTGTCAATTATCAAAGATAATTGATATAATGTTACAGTAACCTACATCAGGTGCATTATCTGTTGCTACCCATAGAATCTGTACTTTCCACAGTTTTAAATTGTTCTTTTGCAAAAAGATTTATTTATTTTATGTATATGAGCACAACTGTCACTGTCTTCAGAAGAGGGAAATGGGTCTCATTATAGATGGTTGTGAGCTACCATGCTGGGAACTAAACTCACGACCTCTAAAAGAGTAGTCAGTTCTCTTAAACACTGAACTGTGTCTCCAGCCCTTAAATTGTTCTAAAATACCACAGCTACTCCTGAGAGAATCAAGAATTGATGCATTTTCTCTACTTAACTAAAGCTTAGTTTGCTCTTACATTAAAGAATGCATTGGTGACATTATGTCTGTTGTTTTGTTTTGTTCACAAAGGCTTGTACTCTGAACTTTTGGCTGGCTTGGTACTTGGTGTGCAGTTCATTCTGGCCTAGAATAAAAACAATCCTATTACCTACACCTCCCTAATTCTGGGTTGATGAATATATACCAAAACACTCAATAGTAGTACATTTAGTGACACAAAGACCTAAAGTCTCTGTTATTGATGGAACAAAGCATATATAAGTGACAAAAATTGACATACACTATCTGTCAAATCTCCACTTCAGACATGTGGACCCTCTATTTGAGACACTAGTGAGGATTTATTACATTCTTTCCACAAAATAAGTTATTTTCATTGCCCTTGATTGCCTTCCAGAGCTTGAAGGTAGGTGTAGATTGATGAAGACTCCATGTACTTCAGATACTGAACTTGGAGGAATTGACCTTGAAATGACCTAGAAGCCTCCTCACTGTGCTAAGCCTTCACAGTATCTGAATTGTCTATATGTATACTCTCATGTGAGAAAATCAGTTAGTAACAGTACCCAACTATAAAACTCATGAATCACAATAATAACCAGCCTTATAGGATTTGTAGAAGGGCTTAATAGTGACAAATATTTTCAGGGTAGCAAACAGCAGTGTAATTGGACATATCACTCTCACTATAGAAACAAATGCATGTCTGGTACTGTAAACTTGACCAACTACCTGTCATTAGTGAATCTGTGTTTTTTATAAGAGAATACATTACTGCAATTACCTTAAACAAAATTCTTAACTGCTTTCTATGTATTTATTACTATACACACATATACATGTACTGTCATTCTTCATCATATAAATTAATTTGTTATAAGATATTTTCTTAATTTACATTTCAAATTTCCTCCTTTCCTCTGCAAAAATCCCCTAACCCATTACTCCCCCCCAATCACTAACATACCCACTCCAAATTCCCTGTCCTGGCAATCTCCTATTTTGGGGCAACGAACTATCACAGGATGAAGGTCCTCTCTTCTCACTGATGTCCAACAAGGCCATCATTTGCTATATATGCTGCAGTAGCGATGGGTCCCCACCTTGTGTACTCCTTGATTGGTGGTTTAGTCCTTCAGATCTCTGGGGGTACTTGTGGGTTCATATTATTGTTCCTCCTATGAAGCTACAAATCTCTTTAGCTCCTTGGGTCCTTTCTCTACCCACTCCATAGGGGACCTTGTACGCAGTCCAATGGTTGGCTGAGAGCATTCACCACTGTATTTGTCAGGCACTGGGAGAACCTCTCAGGAGACAGCTATATAACGGTCCTGTCAGCGAGCACTTCTTGACATCCGCAATAGTATCTGGGTTTGGTAATTGTATACGGGATGGATCCCCAGGTGGGACAGTCTCTGGATGGCCTTTCCTTCAGTCTTTGCTCCACACTTTGTCTCCCATGGTTATTTTGTTCCCCCTTCTAAGAGAGACCAAAGTATCCACACTTTGGTCTTCCTTTTTCTTGAGCTTTCTGTGGTCTCTGAATTGAATGGTGGGAATTCCAGGCTTCTGCTATAATATCCACCAATCAGTGATTGAATACCATGTAATTAGATAACCTCCCTCAGGAAGATATTTGCTACTTCAATGCATTTGCCTAAGAATTTCATGAATTCATTGTTTTTTAAAAAGATGTATTTATTTATTATATGTAAATGCACTATAGCTGTCTTCAGACACACCAGAAAAGAGTGTCAGATCTCATTTACAGATGGTTGTGAGTCACCAGGTTGCTGGGATTTTGAACTCAGGAACTTAGGAAGAACAGTCAGTATTCTTAACTGCTGAGCCATCTCACCAGCCCCAAATTCATTGTTTTTAATAGCTGAGTAGTACCCCATTGTGTAAACGCACTATGTTTTCTATATCCATTCCTCTACTGAAGAACATCTGGGTTGTTATTCAGCTTCTTGCTATTATAATTAAGACTGCTATAAACATAGTAGAGCATGTGGCCTTATTACATGTTGGAGCATATTCTGGGTATTTGCCCAGGAGTGGTATAGCTGTGTCATTAGGTAGTACTATGTCCAATTTTCTGAGGAACTGCCAAATTGATTTCCAGAGTGGTGGTACAATCTTCAGATCCCTCCAGCAATGGAGGAGTGTCCCTCATTCCCCACATCCTCTCCAGCATCTGCTATGCTTGAGGTTTTGATCTTAGCCATTTTGACTAGTGTGAGATGGAAACTCAGGGTTGTTTTGATTTGCATTTCTCTGATGACTAAGGATGTTGAACATTTCTTTAGGTGTTTCTCCACCATTCCCTATTCCTCAGTTGAGGTTTCTTTGTTTAGCTTTGTACTCCATTTTTATTAGGATTATGTGGTTCTCTGGTGTCTAACTTCTTGAGTTCTTTATATATATTGGATATTAGCCCTCTGTCAGATGTAGGATTGGTAAAGATCTTTTCCCAATCTGTTGGTTACCATTTTATCCTATTGACAGTGTCCTTTTGCTTACAGAAACTTTGCAATTTTATGAGGTCCCATTTGCTAATTCTTGATTTTAGAGCATAAGCTATCTGTTTTCTGTTCAAGAAAATTTCCCCTGTGCCCATGTGCTCTAGACTCTTCTCCACTTTCTTTTTTTTTTATTAGTTTCAGTGTTTCTGGTTTTATGTGGAGGTCCTTGATCCACTTGGACATGAGATTTGTACAAGGAGATAAGAATAGATTGATCTGCATTCTTCTAAATGCAAACCACCAGTTGAACCAGCACCATTTGTTGATAATGCTCTTTTTTTCCATTGGACGGTTTTAGCTCCTTTGTCAAAGATTAAGCGACCATAAGAGTGTGGGTTCATTTCTGGTTCTTCCATTCTATTCCTTTGATCTACCTGCCTGTCACTGTCCCAATACCATGCAGTTTTTATCAGAATTGTTCTGTAGTACAGCTTGAGGTCAGAGATGGTGATTCTGCCAGAAGTTCTTTTATTGTTTAAAAGAGTGTTTGCTATTCTGAGATTTTTGTTATTCCAGATGAATTTGAAAATTGCACTTTGTAGCTGTGTGAAGAATTGAGTTGGAATTTTGACAGGGATTGCACTGAATCTCTAGATTGCTTTTCGCAGGAAGGCCATTTTTACTATATTAATCCTGCCAATACATGAGCATGGGAGATCTTTCCATCTTCTGAGATCTTCTTCAATTTCTTTCTTCAGAGACTTGAAGTTCTTGTCATACAGATCTTTCAATTGCTTAGTTAGAGTCACACCAATGTATTTTATATTATTTATGATTATTGTGATGGGTGTTGTTTCCCTTATTTCTTTCTTAGCCTGTTTATCTTTTGGGTAGAGGAAGTCCGCTGATTTGTTTCAGTTAATTTTATATCCAGCCACTTTGCTGAAGTTGTTTATCAAGTTTAGGAGTTCTCTGGTGGAAGCATACTATCATATCATCTGTAAATAGTGATATTTTGACTTCTACTGTTCCAATTTGTATCCCTTTGACTTCCTTTTGTTGTCTAATTGCTCTAGCTAGAACTTCATGTACTATATTGAATAAATAGGGAGAGAGGGGGCAGCCTTGTCTAGTCCTGGATTTTAGCATAATTGCATCTGTTTCTTTAGGGGTTATGGGATGTTTATCTGATCCTAATTGAACTTTAGTACCTGGATCTGTTTAATTAATTGTCTCTTTCACCCAGATTTTCCAGTTTTCTTGAGTATAGCCTTTTGTAGTAGGATCTGATAATTTTTTTTTTTTTTTTGGATTTCCTCAGTTTAGGACACAATGAAAGTAGTTTTAAGAGGAAATCTCTTAAACTGAGTGACTCCAAAAAGAAACTGGAAAGAGCATATACTAGCAGCTTGACAGTACATCTGAAAGCTGCCTCTACAAAGATTTACACAACACAACTGGAAAATCTTCAAGCAAAAACCCTTTATAAGTTATTCAATAACCACATTGTCAGCACAATGTACGTATTCATTCAAGCCAGACTAAATGGTCTTAGCAGATTATAACACACACACACAAATACACACACAGAGAGACACACACACATACACATACATTATATTCACAGAAACATTTTGCATAATATGCATAGAGAATATATTTTTATATATTTGTATATACATATATGTATATATTATGCATATATGCCCACAAATATTAATATCATATATAATCGATATATACAAATATATATTTTGTTCCTCCTAAAGTAATTGATAGAGAATTATTTATTAATTATCATTGTCAAATTATTGACTACTGTTTATTATAGAAACTCTAAGTTATTCTTAACTCATGGTGATAATGGATCAAATCGTTTTATGAAAATGCTCCTTTTATTGTCATTGCTATAATACTTTTCTAATCAGAGCTGCTAAATATCATTCCAAATGTATATTATAGAAAACAATTTAATTTTAATTTAACAAATACATAAACAGAACATCATTTATAGTGGTGTCTTTCTGTTTAATCCATTTTTATGTTAATGCTATAATTACTCATAAAAATAGTTTTAAAGTATTAATTATATATATATATATATCTTCATTTCTGGAAATTATTTGCCTGTGTTCATTTCTCTCTTTCATGGTATGAGTTCTTTAGCACAATGAAAACTTCAGCATTATATGTAATATTTTCTCTGCAAATGCTGCTTTTTTTATGAGAACTTTTATAGCATCTAATCATGCTGCTGTGTTATTTAATGACTTTTATGTTGAATTTGCAAGGTGTGGGGAGCAAAACAAGATGTGCATAGTAATCCTATGAAATTAATTTAGGTGTTTTAAAACCATTAACCCAACTTTATCAATTATACAAAAATGAGTTTATAGTTCATGCCTCATCAAAAAGACAGGTTTATCATAACACAGTAACAAATCAGTTAATTGGGGCTCAGGTGATCAACTGAAGAAAATGGAACTTTTCACTACCACATTATATAACGCTCTATTAGAGCATTGAAGGAAGTAATGAGTGTAAAAAATTACAATGGGAAGGAAAATAAAAGTATTTATGCAAAAATAAAGTTTCATGTTCAACAAACATTTAAGCAGATAATTGTTTCCGTTTGATATTACTTTCCCCTGATATAGTTTACTTAGTTCTTCATAGTAGTGTGAGTGGAGAGTGACAGAAAAAGGAAAAAGAGTATGAAAAGCACAAAAATGAAAGTATTTTCATATACATGTGTATGTATACTTTCATATAAAACATTATTTCTTATAAAATTATCACCAGGTGTCCTGGTTGCAGTATGAAATTGTCCATTTACTTGAAGTACAATGAGTACTATCATTTTTATATACTCTGGTCATATCACAAGGTCAACTTGGGATTGCTTAAGTGTAAAACAATCAAGGTACATAATGCTCTGTTTAAGGCTCTCCCATCTTCCTGGTCCCCAATACTATTGAAACTTTCTCCTGATGAGACTGGAATTGTCTGCAGTAGCATTTCTGTACACCTGATCCAAAAAATAACAATAATAACAATTAGAGACTTTAAAACCGAACAGCAAGATGAATGGTTAAAATCAATTAAGAACTAGAATTTAGGGTAGAGGTTTCCTCAGTAGATAAGCTTATTATGTCAATGAAATGTTAGCTTCCAGCAGTTTAGGAAGGGCATGGCATTCATAGGATACTCAACATATGGCCCATGGGATCCTGTAGACTTCTGGCTTCCTTAAAAATAGTTGACCCAAGAGAGTAGAGATCCTAGAGGAATTTCTTTTGGGAATTTAGGAAGAGAGATGAAATAAACGGAAAGAGATAAAAAAACTACCAAGGCCCAAGAATGTCTTGGAATTGGGGTTTAAGGTCACCAATAATTGAGGAACAGAAATTGTAGCTTCAGGCCACTAGAGCAACCATGATTGCTGCTGACTCAGAGGCTACACATATGGTATGTCTCTTATTATTCAAAGTATTTTCCAAAAGAAATAAAAAGAAAACATATATTGATTCAAGAGTATTCAAAATTTTATGTCAGCGTTTGTACATATTATGTTACAAAGGAAAGCAACCCAGGTTTTGAGAATGGACCAAAAAGCAAAAGTGACCAATACATTCCTTAATATAACTCAGAAAAGAATAAAGTAGTGATCAGTCCTTCTCCTGATATAATTCACAATATTTTCTTCAGAAGATGGAAAGGATAAAGACAAATAATCTTTATTTGACTCAATTTAAACTAATTATTAGTGTAGGTGAAAATGAGCTATACTGGCAGAAATAAAATCCATAAACAGCAAAATTGAAAGACAGATTTACTGAAAAGGAGTAGGAGAGAAAGCATTGAAAGAAATCTTAAAATTTTAATTGAAATGGCATTTGTATTAATAAATATATTAATCAAATTTAATGTTCCTCCCACCTCCTTCCATATCTCTCCTTTTCTTTCCTTCCCTTCATTTCTTCCTTATATTTCTGAATTCCTTTAAGCTTAGATAAGATGCCAGTGACTGGTTGTCTACATAAGGATATATTCATATATTGAACAATAAGAGATGTCTCATTCATGAAAAATATTTTAATGTAAAAAATTGAAATGTTGCAATAAATATTACAGTCTTAGACTAAACATGAAATATAATTGTTTATTTGTAGAAGTTACAGGCTATTTATACTCAGTATATCCATATCATATGGATGGATGTGAATGTATAAACCTATATAATATTAACTTTTAAAGTGATAATGACAGAATTAGGAATGTTGTCCCTAATGCTCATCACTAAGAGAAATAGCCACTCCTTAAGAAGTGATTGATTCCATGGTCATGGCAGAAAAAAAATACCAGGTTATCAGGATATATTTGATTGTATAAGGAATGAAATGTTCAAATGTGCCATAACAGAGGGAAACAGAATCCAAGCTTATGATACAATCACTATAAGAATCCAAAATAAACAACATGAGTATCAAAATATATAATTACTATATTAATACATGCATACATACATATTTATATGCAGAAATTGTTCAGAATTCAAGAAGACTTCGCTGAAATGGCTCTGATATCACCTTGCTGTTTTAACCAACATTCTATATTTGATCTCATTTTGTGGAGATGTAATGAAAAGTAAGACATAATTATTGTTTTACAGTTTAGTCCAGGAAGCATATATTTAACTGAAAGATACAGAAACATAGGTGAGTACACACTAATGGATATTCTAAATGGGGTGGGCAAACATCTACGGAATTCCCAACACTTTCAGTAGTGAACCTAAGGATATATATATATGTGTTGGTGTGGACACCAATATGAGCACAATTTTTAAAATGTGTTTATAAAGCAATCCTAGATATGGACACTTCTTTTCCATGGGCTGTTTACTTGTGGAGCTGGTTTAATCTTCCATCTTTCTAGCTCAATCATTCATAGATTTTGGGTTTTTTGTCTTACAATTTTTGTGTATTTTCATTTATTTTTATTTTTATCAGTCAGTGTGGCCTCCTGCCTTCCTCACAACTCTGTAGTTGAGGAGGAGATGAAGGAAGTCTGGATATGTAGATGTCAGTAGGGGGGAAGTACATAGACTGAAGCCTCTGGTTAATCTGTGATTTGTGTCTTTCTAAAGCACCATGTGCTGAAAATAGACCACAATTTTTTATTACATATATAAACAGGCATCCTATTTTCTATGAGGGGAAGATGCAATGATTAAAATGCTTCTCATAATATATTGAGGATCTGAGTTACATCACTAAAATGTGCACACAGAGAAAAGCAAGCTATAGTAATGTGCAATTACAGTCACTGTACTGATGATACAGAGTCAAAGGGTTCCCAGAAAACCCTTCTGCCAATCCAAAGGTTCAAGTAATTAAAAGCCCCTGTCTCAGAAAAGAAGATGGATGGAACAGGATTCATGATTCATGATTTCAGGCTGCTCCTGGAGAACAACACTAGAGTTTAAGGGGTTGAACTTTGATATGAACTTAAACATTCATTTATGTATATACTCATAAATGCACACTTCCTCACCTCACAAACAGAGAGAGGCGGAGAGGAAAAGGGAGAGAGACAGACAGTCAGAGAAAGAGAAAGACAGATAGTGACAGAGACAAAGATATAAGATGATGTTTAGTACATGGAGATAAGGATGGATCAATTCGCATTCTTCTGCATGCTGACCTCCAATTGATCCAGCACCATTTGTTGAAAAGGCTATCTTTTTTCCACTGGATGTTTTTGGCTCCTTTGTTGAATATCAAGTGACCATAGGTGTGTGGATTCATTTCTGGATCTTCAGTTCTATTCCATTGGTTCACTTGTCTGTCACTGTGCCAATACTAAACTTCACTCAAAGTGGATCAAGGACCTCCATGTAAAACCGGACACACTGAAACTAAAAGAAAAGAAACTGGGGAAAACCCTTGAGGACATGGGCACAGGGGAAAAGTTCCTGAACAGATCACCAATAGCTTATTCTTTAAGATCAAGAATTGACAAATGGGACCTCATAAAATTACAAAGTTTCTGTAAGGCAAAGGACACTGTTAAAAGGACAAAACAGCAACCATCAAATTGGGAAAGGATATTCACCAACCCCACATCTGATAGAGGGCTAATATCCAATATATACAAAGAACTCAAGAAGTTAGACCCCAGGGAACCAAATAACCCTATTAAAAATGGGGTACAGATCCAAACAAAGAATTTTCTCCTGAAGAAATTCAGATGGCCGAGAGGCACCTTAAGAAGTGTTCAACATCATTAGTCATTAGGGAAATGCAGATCAAAACAACCCTGAGATTTCACCTTACACCAGTCAGAATGGCTAAGGTCAAAAACTCAGGAGACAGCAGGTGTTGGAGAGGATGTGGAGAAAGAGGAACACTCCTCCACTGCTGGTGGGGCTGTAAGATGATACAACCACTTTGGAAATCAGTCTGGAGGTTCCTCAGAAAACTGGGCATGAGACTTCCTGAGGACCCTGCTATACTTCTCCTGGGCATATACCCAAAGGATTCCCCGGCATGCAATAAAGACACATGCTCCATTATGTTCACAGCAGCCTTATTTATAATAGCCAGAAGCTGGAAAGAACCCAGATGTCCCTCAAAGGAGGAATGGATACTGAAAATGTGGTATATTTACACAATGGAATACTACTCAGCAACTAGAAACAATGAATTCACAAAATTTTTAGGCAAATGGTTTGATCTGGAAAATATCTTCCTAAGTGAGGTAACCCAATCACAAAACAATACACATGGAATGCAATCTCTGATAAGTGGATATTAATTAGCCCAAAAGCCCTGAACACCCAAGGCACAAATTGCATAACAAATGACTCCCATGAAGAAGTATGGAGAGGGTCCTGATCCTGGAATGTATTGATCTAGCATTGGAAGGGAATATAAGGACAGAGAAAAAGGAGGGAGGTGATTGGAGAAGGGATGGAGAGAAGAAGGTTTATGGGACATATGGGGAGGGGGGATCCGGGAAAGGGGAAATCATTTGGAATGTAAACAAAGAATATAGAAAATAAAAATATTAAAAATAAATTAATTAATTAAATTAAAAAAAGATATAAGATAACACTAAATTTTCAAACATGTACATGTGTTTCAACATTAAATAAGTTTGAGACATGACATCTATCTTCCTTCCTGGCTTCCATTCAGATGTCTCTAGTTCTGCAGAAGCCTGCTCATGGAAGTCTCTTGTCATAGCCCACACATTTTCCTTAGAAACTCAATCTTTTGGGAGAAAACTAAGTTCCTTATAGTTCTTCATGACACTTCTTTCAGCCTTTCTTTTTAGCCCATCTCCATTTCTTTAAGACTCTCCAAATATGCACAGTAATCCTCAGCACTCACA
Source organism: Apodemus sylvaticus (assembly GCF_947179515.1). Taxonomy (NCBI): domain Eukaryota; kingdom Metazoa; phylum Chordata; class Mammalia; order Rodentia; family Muridae; genus Apodemus; species Apodemus sylvaticus. The sequence goes on along the minus strand of NC_067486.1, from coordinate 30,532,699 downwards.
ATAAAATGGGAGAACAGCAGAGGAATTTTGTCTTCCTCTTGTCTTCTAATCTTGTAAGAATGGCTAAGATCAATCTAAACAAACATACAAGATAGATAGATTATAGATAGATGATAGATAGATAGGTAGATAGATAGATAGATAGATAGATAGATAGTAGATGGTAAAAAAATTCAGGGACAGTGGAACATTTATTCATTGTGGATGAGAATGCAAATTTGTAAAAACCAATATAAAAGTCAGTATGGAAATTCCTAGAAAACAGATTAGTTCTACTGATAGATCTAGCTGTATCATTCTTGGGAATATATCTAGAAGCCTTTTTTTTTTTTTTTTTTTTTGCTACAGAGATACCTATTCTGTCATGCTCATTCCTGATATATTCATAATATCCAGATTTAGAAACAACTAGATATTCATCAACTTATGAATTGATAATGAAAATATGGGGCATGAACTTATTCTTCTGTACATTTTCTATTCTTTGGCTTATTTTTCTGTTTCCTTTTGTTGTTTATTTTGTTTGTTTTTGTTTATTTAAGACAGAGTTCCTACCTTCATTCTAGGCTCTCTGAGAAGGCCCATTATAGTCCAGTCTGCTTTTAAACTCCCTATCAATTTTCTTGCCTCAGATGGAAGTTTAGGACCTACAGGCCTGAACAGCTGTGTGCAGCTCCTGTCCCTGCTTATATCACTTTATTTGAATCCTTTATTTACAACCTTCAATTTATTTATTATTTTATCTATGGTAAAAATTAATCCTTATAAACTCCAGTTTCCTTTAATCTTTTTAAAGATGTGCTGATGGAACTCCATCTTGTTTTGTTTGTCTCAAGAGTTAGTGCGCAAATATCTTGTTTAAGAAATCCATCACCATTTTCTTGTAACAACGATAGTATTTAACATTTTTGTTTATTGACTTTATACTTTTACTTTTCATTAAGTTTCCGAGCCATCTGGAGTCCACCTTTTTATGTGGTTCTAGGTAGAGATCCAAATTTATTTCTTTCCAAGTAATAAGCCAATTTCCCCAACTGTATCTAATAAACAATCTGTTCTTCCCACATGTACGTATGGTTTCATCTTTATTGTGAATTATATTTTCATGAGTTAGCTGTAAGACACATTTAGAACTGGAAGATCCAAAGTTTGTTTGTTCAGGGAGAAAAAGATTAGAAATTAACATTTGTGTGTGACTTGGCAGGCCACAGATTATTTCTGTGGTGTCATCTGCCTTGGGACTTTGTACTCATGTCTATTGTCTTCCTTTGTCACTGAGTTAACCAATAAGGGAAAAGGAGTCCTAAAAAACTTCATTGAAAACAATCTAGCTGCTTCTTCCACTCACTGTCTTTTAAGCCAACATTCTCCCACATATGCTGATGTCAGAGTAAAATATTTCTCTTCCCATATATTTCTTAATCATTTGCTCATAGTTCTCTTCTAGTAGTATTATGAACTGCTTCAAACTGTCTCACAGGAGAATGACCTTTCTGTTTGTTTAACAGGAGCTAAAGTTCATCCACAGGCTCGCTCTCTCTCTCTCTCTCTCTCTCTCTCTCTCTCTCTCTCTCTCTCTCTCTCTCCCTTTCTCCCTCTTTGCCTCAATTTCTTTCCAAATTTTCCTGGCATTTTCTTATTCTCTCCCTACCTTGCACCGAGGAACATCCTTTTCATAAAATCCAGAAAAATGAAAGTTATATTCATGTTATATTCATTGGTAATCTTGGATTTTTTTCAAAACACATATTTACATAGAAAATTCTGCATATTTAAATATGAAATAAATAACAGCAAAACATGGTAAAAAGAATATCAAAGAGTCCACAAATATTATTAGAAACTGAGGAATTTGTGCATATCAAAAAATGCTATATTACAAAGCTTTCTCATTCATGTGACTCAGTAAGTCTTTATAATGTTGAGAGTGTTTTTAGATGCACTAAATTATTGGAGGTTCCAGTAGTAGTCTACTCCATTTGGTAGTTTGGATGTTTATATATTATCATCAGTATCCCTCAGTGTACAACCAGATGACTTGGTCACAGGATTTCTCACTAGTTACTTTTATTTATTATCTATGGTTTTCAATTCTCCAGATAAATGAACATACTGCTTAAGAAATATTTCCTACCACTCCCTTACTACATATTATTTTACCAAGCTACAGATTATTGTGCCCTGAGGATAGAAAAACTAATTTCATTATTAGCTCAGGTACAACACAAGGAGAAAGTTGAATCTACTACAGGAATTCACTTCATATAAATTCTTTCAAAATTAACTGCACTGTTCGATTATTCATGGCATTGCTTTTTCTCCAATGCAATGGATGAGCAGGAGCCGATGAGACTGCAAAATTGAGTTCTTCTGCAAAGCACGCTGGAAACCTTCCAGGAAGTTAACACATTTCTTGATTGAAGATGAAATCATTTATTTTAAGAAATAGTCTCTTCACAGTATCACCCCAGAGCATTTGAAGTGGGGGTTTCACATTCAGTTTGAAGTTTCTCATCTCACTAACTCCCACAGCAAAGGCAGGGTGAAATATGGTGAAGTTGTGAAACAATATATGCCAACTAGATGTAGAAAATAACAATAACCAAAAAAAGGTGAATTATAAATCAAACAAAACAAATTCACCCTTTCCTATTTTTGGTTTTTTAAAACTTCAAAGTTGAGTGATGTTTTCTAATTTGTATTTTGTTACATAATTTTCATATTTATAAAAATTGGCTTTTTTCAGATTATATGAATATTAATTTTATTTAAATTAAAAATAATAATTCAAAATATATTAACTGTATGTAATTGAATTATCTTTGCAGAAAATGGAGGAATCATTTGAAGAATATATTCTTAATATGATTATATGATTATAATCATGTTATAGGTTATATGATTAATAACATAATCATATTATGCTACTAATGCTTTGCTATTATTATTAATAATATAATTATATATCTATAATATAATTTGCTATTGTTATTGATAATATAATTATATATGTAATAATAATATAATATAATATTATTATTAATAAATAATATTATTAATATTTTACCTCACTATTTCACACTACACCCCAATGTGCCACATATTCTTCCTCCTATGCTTTAAACATCTTAGATTTTTAGAACTTTCAAACAAATAGAGGAATATATGTTATAAGAATTAAAAACATATTTATTTTATATCTAAGGTTGTGCTATGAGTACTAAAGCAAAGTGTATTATTATCATCATCATCAATAGGCACATTGCTATGTCCATAGATCAATGCATCATCCAACTCAGGAGAGGAGCTTTTTCTACAAGTAGATAGACATTAACAAAGGCAGTCACAATTGGGCAGATGTGCAGAGGGTGAGATTATCTACCCCTGAATGGTATGCCTTTCTGTAAACTCTCCCCTGGGAGCTCAGGGATCTATGAAGAAGAAGAGGCAGAAAGGTTGTAAAAGCTAGAGGTGATGAAAAACACCAAGGAACCAGGATCTTGCAGACAGTACAGGACTCACGAACATGTGAACTTACAGAAAGTGAGGCAGCACACACCAGTTCCTCATGAGTTCATGCCCATTCCATGCCACACTGGAGGCAGGGAAGTAGAAACAGGGTCCTCCTACTCTTTGAAATTTGAAATTAATACCTTCTGTTGAAGAGACTTTCATTTTTCTCTGTGGAGTGTTGCTGGGAATATCAGTCACAGTTCAAGGAACATTCCCCATGGTCAGAGAGAGCTTATCAGCTGGTGGCACACACCTTTAATCCCAGCACTTATGAGGCAGAGGCAGGAGGATTTCTGAGTTTGAGGCCAGCCTTATCTACAGAGTGAGTTCCAGGACAGTCAGGGCTACACAGAAAATCACTGTCTCAAAAAAATAAAACAACAAACAAAAACCAAAACAACAACAGCAACAACAAAAGGTTAGAAATAGCTTATCAATCCTAAATGAACTCTGGTTATTGATGATTTTTTTTTGTTTCATTTTGGCATATTTAGAATTTTTCCTTGATTTGATTCTGGTTTTTGTGGTTTTATAGGGTGTTTTTGAAAGAAAGGGAAAGAGCATAATATTGAGGGGGGTGGGGGTGGTAAAGATCTGGAGAGAGATGGGAGAGTGGCAAATGATAAAAAAAATGTTACATGGAAAATGAAATTACATTATAAAAGGAAAGTGAGGAAACCTACACTCAAGTATCTGAGTAGCCAATAAGCCTAACCTTTATTGTGGCAGTATGCATCAAATTCAGTCTTCTTGTAAATTCCATGTTAAGGTAATGTTATGAAACATATGAATAGTTTGCCCTAGAACTGCAGCAAACACATTTATAATTACTGCTCAATGACTTCAGTGACTGTTCAGTTAGCCCAAGGTCATCTCCTTCCATGCTGGTCATTTGTCCCCTGGCTAGGGGCTGGATTATATTACCATTTCTTCTTTGCTGTTTGCTTTGCATTTAATACCCATTTCATCATTACAGTGATTCACAGTCATACTTACTAATACTAGCATTAAACTTCATGTTAAGTATGTAGTTTTCTCTTGGTTGTATCTTTATTTTTATTTTTATTTTTATTTTTATTTTTGAGACAGGGTTTCTATGTGTAGCCCTAGCTGTCCTGGAACTCAGTGTGTAGACCAGGCTGGCCTTGAACTCAGAAATCTGCCTGTCTCTGCCTCCAGAATGCTCCTTGGTCATGTCTTAATTAACATCAAAATGAATCAGAATTATGTCATTTCCATATGACTGCTATTAAATACAGTGTGGTATTAAATGTTGTATATGCTAAAACTTATTCTCATGAATAAATCCTCTATAATGTGGTATATTTAAAAATGGAGGTCTGAATTGGTGGCTAATAATACCAGAACATCATTGAGGTCAGCCTTGTCTTTATAGTGAGATACAGGCCGTCAAGGGATAGACATTGACACTGTTGAATTAAAAACTGGGGCAGGAGAGGTGGCTCAGCAATTATGAGCACTGATTGCTCTTTCAGAAGTCCTGATTCAATTGCCAACCAATTGTGGTTATATGGTGGTTCACAGCCATCTGTTATGGGATATGATGCCCTCTTCTAGTGTGTCTGAAGACAGGGACAGTGTACTCATATAGGTGCAATACATAAAGTAAATAAAAATTATTTAATAAAAACTGACCAAGAACCGGGCAGTGGTGGTGCACGTCTGTAATCCCAGCACTTGGGAGGCAGAGGCAGGTGGATTTCTGAGTTCTAGGCCAGCCTGGTCTACAGAGTGAGTTCCAGGACAGCCAGGGCTATACAGAGAAACCCTGTCTCAAAAAAACAAAAAAACAAAAAAAAAAAAAAAAAAAAAAAAAAAAAGAAAAGAAAAAAGAGGAGCAAATATACTCAAGTAATATATAAATATAAAATAAAAACACCACAAAATTTATGATTACAAACCAGTTACTTATTAAAAGAAATGAACTCTTCACACTCATGCATCCAAATAATTAAAATCACTATGAGGTACACTAAAGACAGGTAGAAAAGGAATAATTATGAGTATCGACCCTCCCCCACTTGTTTTGAGCATCAAAGACATTGTGAGAATTTTTTTCTAATTTCACATTAAAAGAAGTTTGTATGTTTGAAAAGCTAAAGATCAATTTTCAATTGTTCATGTTTTATTCTAATTGTGTACCTTAGTCATTGTTTATTATATAAAAGACTATAGCTAGCAAGTTAATGACTACTGATACTTAAACTTTATGTACATAATTATAACAGATGGCAATGTAAACAAAATGATAATCTCCTAACAGCTAAAACCTGCTAAGTCAAATTAATTAATTTAATATGACTTAAGATGATGATTTTGAGATACTCATTGAGTGCTGTTATGGAAAAAAAAAACTTTGAACATTTAAAAAATCGTACAGTGGACAATAAATGTATTATGCTGTCTGCTTTGGATACTGGCAAATATTAGCACTGAATTACAAGACAAAAAGAATACGTGTGTGTGTATGTGTGTGTGTGTGTGTGTGTAGATATGAATACAATGACTAAAAATATTTCAGAAAACAATTTAACTGAAATTGTTCATTGTCAGTTATTGTCTAACCTCCCTTCAAGATAGATTCATTCAACATAATTCTTAAATATTTCACATTTGATAATTCCATATTCATTAAAAACCTAAAGATAGAATTGAGTAATTAATAGTGCTATAATACTTGCTACTAAAGTTGTGTTTTTATTTTAAAGAATGAGTTTTCAATTTATTGTTCTTACATTTCAGGCCTTATTAGGTAATTACCCATTTCTGTACCTCCAACTGCCTCATATGACTATTTTATCTTCTTAAGTGAGCTACAAGCCTCTGCTCTTGGGCCTTCTTTCTTGTTTAGCATTCTGGGCTCTTTGGGGTTTATTGTAAGTATCATGTACTTTACAGCTAATATCTGTTTATCAATGAGTAAATGCCATGCATATGTTTTTGAATCTGGGTTACCTTACTCAGTATGATATTCTATTTTTAAAAACTTAAAGAGGTTTTATCCATTTACCTGCAAATTTTATGTCTTTGTTTTTAATAGCTGAAAAATATTCCATTGTGTAAATGAACCACATTTACTGTATCCTTTCTTCGTTAACAGAACATTTGTGTTGCTTCAAGAATTTTAATATTTTGAATAAGCCTGTTATGAAGATAGTGGAGCACAAGTCCTTGTGGTATGGTCGATAGTATATGCCCAAGAGTGATAGAGCTGTGTCTTTAGGTAGACCTATTCCATGTTTTCTAAGAAACTGCCCTATTGATATCCAGAGTGATTGTACACGTTTGCAATCTCACCAGCAATAGGGGAGTGTCCTCTTTTCTCTACAACCTAGCCAATGAAGTGCTGTTACTTGAGTTTTTGAGCTAAGCCATTCTGAATGATGTAAGATGGAATCTCAGGGTCATTTTGGTTTGATTCTACCTTATGACTAAGGAAACTGAACATTTGTTTAAGAGCTTCTAAGCAATTTGACATTCCTCTCTTAATAATCATCTGTTTAGCTCTCTACCACAATTTTATATGGATTATTTGGTTTGTTGATGTCTACTTTCTTGAGTTCTTTCTATATGAAGGATATCACCCTCTGTCAGATGTCAGGTAAGTGAAGATATTGTCTCACTTTATTGCCATTATATCCTATTGACAGTATTCTCTGCCTTACAGAAGATTTTCAGTTTCATAAGGTTCCAAGTATCAAAGTGATAAATATGGATCTGTTTGCATTCTTCTACATGCAGACTTCCTGTTAGACCAGCACCTTTCCCCCCATGGTTTGGGTTTGGCTGTTTGTCAAAAATCAAGTGTCCGTAAGTGTGCCAGTGTCTTTCGGGGCTTCCATTGGATTCCATTGTTCCAACTGTTTCTATACCAATACTATGCGGTTTTTATCACTATTTCTCTGGGGTACAGTTTGTGATGACACAGGTGATTCCTCCAGAAGTTCTTTTATTGTTCAGGATAGTTTTAGCTACCCTGATTTTGTTTGTTTGTTTGTTTTTCCTTAGGAAGTTTATAATTTCTTTTTTAAATTTTTAATATTTATTTCTTTATTATATTTAACACAATACATATTTTATACCAATCATAAAAATGATGGACATGTTATTAAATGCACATAAACAGATGATGTCTTTTTGTTTGTTTGTTTGTTTTCCTTTTCGTAGAGTTTAAAATCTTGGCTCCTACTGTGGTATAAATTCATATAAGAACAATTTTTAGACATGTGAGGTCATTGTAATAAGACTGTACTACAGTATCCCTCACATCACCAGAAGATTTTACCTCCATAGTAGCTAAGCTAAGAGTTGACAATTTGGCTGTGCCAAGGAAGAATTGTAGACACAATCAAACAGACAAAGTAAATGAACAAAAACATCCAAGATCTGAATATGGAGCTAAAGCAATATAGAAATCACAAAGGGAGACAACTCTTATGTTAGAAACCTAAGAAAGAGATCAGAAGTCACAGATGCAAGCATCACCAATGGAATAAAAGTGATAGAAGAGTGAATTTCAGGTGTGGAAGATACCATAGAAAACATTGACACAACAGTCAAATAAAACACAAAAAGCAAAAATCTCCTAACCCCAAATTTCCAAGATATCCAGGACACAATGAGAAGACCAAACATAAAGATAGTAAGTATAGAATAGAGTGAAGATTCCCAACTTAAAGGGCCAGTAAATCTCTTCAGCTAAATCATAAAAGAAAACTTCTGTAACCTAAAGGAAGAGATGCCCATGAACATACAAGAAGCCTACCGAACTCCAAATAGAATGGACCCGAAAAGAAATTCTTCTGAGCACATAATAATCAAAACACCAACTGCATTAAATAAAAAAAGAATATTAAAAGTAGTAAGGGTAAAAGGTCAAGTAACATATAAAGGCTGGCCTATCAGAGAATTTCTCTTTCAAAGTCTTTAGAACTGTTCTGAATGTAAAGAATTCTGTAGAATGTAATACAGAATGTAAAAATACATTCTGTAGAATGTAAAGAAAACACAAATTTCTAAGAACACAATACATAGAACTAGCCTGAATATAGTCTATAGCTGTGAGTATTATGTTTCAAAATATAGAGTATATTATCCTTACAATGTCCTCAAGATTTAATTCTCTAATATCAGAACATTTGGTATATATATCAAAGATAGAGAAGAATATGTACTGTCTTCCTTTATCAGTTTTTATCTTAATGCTTAGAGGCAGTGTTTTTCATCTAACAGTAGATTCTTCATTATCATTTAAGCTAGGGAAATTGGACTTTGACATTACAGCACATGAGAATGACAGCCTAAATTGATGATATTACAGGTACCCTCAGACATATATCACTTTTATGTGGATGCTGAGTATTTGAACACAAACTCCTCTTTACTTATTAATTGCTCTTATCTGCAGAGCCATCTCCCCAACACTTTTGTTTTTTTAGTAGATATATGCTTTGTTTACATTTCAAATGGTATCCAGTTTCAGTGTTACCCTTCTGAAAACCCCCCATCCCATCATCCTCCCTCCAAATACTCCCCCCATCCCACTTTCCAGACCTGCATTCCCCTATTCTGGAAAATCATGCCTTCATAGGACCAATGACCTCTCCTCTTCCTGATGTCTGAAATGGTGATCATCTGCTACATATGTAGCTGGAGCCATGGGTTCCTCCATGTGTACTCTTTGGTTGGTGGTTTAATCTCTGGGAGTTCTGCAGGTACTGGTTTGTATATATTATTGTTCCTCCTGCAGGGCTACAAAACTCTTCAACTCCTAAGGTCTTTTCTCTTGCTGCTCCATTGGGTATTCTATGCTCATTCTATTGGTTGGATGTGAGCCATGGGTATTTTAATCCACTTTGCAATGAGGATCAAAATATCCACATTTTGGTCTTCCTTCTTCTTGAGCTTCATGTGGTCTGTGAGTTGTATCTTGGGTATTCCAAGCTTTTGAACTAATATTCACTTATCAGCAAGTGCATACCGTGTGTGTTATTTTGTGATTTGGTTACCTCACTAAGGATGATAATTTCTAGCTCCATCCATTTGCCTATGAATTTCATGAATTCTTTGTTTTTAATAGCTGAGTAGTACTCCATTGTGTAAATGTACCACATTTTCTGTATCCATTTCTCTGTTGAGGGACATCTGGGCTCTTTCCAGCTTCTGGTTATTATAAACAGGGCTGTTATAAACATAGTGGAGCATGTGTCCCTATCACATGCTGGGGAATACTATGCCCAGGAGTGATATAACAGGGTACTCTGGTAGTATCATGCCCAGTTTTCTGAGGAACTGCCAAACTGGTTTTCTGAGTGGTTTTACCAGCTTGCAATCTGAACAGCTTCTGAATAAACTAGATCATATTCTCTTTGAGAAGAACAGTTCTTTATTTGTGTCCATTCCATTATTGAATTATGGTTACTAGAAAGGATATAAAATGAGTAAGATCTCATAGGTTATTTGATTTAGACAGAATTCTCTCAGTAGGAACAAGCTGGATCATTTCATTTCTTAATCTTATATTTTATAATATATTATGTCTACTATCTGTCACTTATGGTGAGAGAAAACTGTTTAATGTAGTACAATTAACATCAAATTTTTAATGTCATAGTCACTAAGATGATCATAATCTTCATCTCTATATTCTCACAAAACTTGTATGAAGCTAGTAAATCAAAACTGTAAAACTAATACCAGGGTCAATGGGTCATTTTCTTTTGTCCTTGGAATCAATAACAGGACAGAGTGAGATAATAATACTATAGCTATAAGTAACATTTTATAGTAAAATATTTATAAAAATATTGAGAGATATTGAGGAAGAAATAAGCAGAGTTGTTCTACATTGCTTCAATGCAATGTGGGGTTCATTTTACCAATGGAACAATATTCAGCTATTAACAAACAAGAACATCATGAATGTTGCAGACAAAAGGATAGAACTAGAAAATATCATCCTAAGTGAGGTAACCCAGACCTAACAGGAAATGAATGAATGGTATGTGCTCACTGATAAGTAGATATTAGCCAAAATGTAGAGAACACCCATGATATACCCAACAGATCCTAAGAAGTTAAAAAGGAAGGAAGGCACAAGTGAGGATGTTTATCAGTTATAATGGGGAACAAAATAACCATGGGAGGCAGTAGGAGGGAGTGAGCTTGGAGGGAGAGGGGGCAGGTTGAAGTGGAAGAATCAGGTATGTGGGGAGATGGGTGAATGAATGGAAATATGCGGCTAAAGGGGTAAGAGGTGTGGGAACCTCTAGAAAGTCCCAGAGACATGGGATATGAGAGGATTCCAGGACTCAGTTTGGGTGGCCTTATCCAACTTGCCCAACAGTCAAAAGATGGAACCCGAAGTGACCATCTCCAGTAGTTAGATAGGGTCACCAGTGGAGGGATGAGACAACAACCCGCCTTCAAATCTTCTGACCCAGAATTGTTCCTCACATAGAAATTCAGGAACAAAAATGGAGCACAGACTGAAGGAAAGGTCATCCTGTAACCGGCCCAACTTGGGATCCATCTCCATGAGCAGTTACTGCCATGTAGTGCTTGAAGACAGAAGCCTAGCATGCCTGCTCTCTGTGAGGCTCTACAAGCATCTAACTGAGACAGTTTCAGATACTTGCAGCCAATCATTGGACTGAGGTCAGGGACCTCTATGGAAGAGTTGAAGGAATTGAAGGGGATGGCAACCTCATAGGAAGATCAACACTGTCAACTAACCTGGAGCCCTGGGAGCTCCCAGAGACTAAGACACTAACCAAATAGCATAAGCAGGTAGGTTTGAAGCCCCTGGCACATATGTACCAGAGGACTGCCTTATTTGGCCTTAGTGTGTGAATTGATACCCCAGGGAGGATGATGTGGGGATAGCATCATCTCCTAGGGAAAGAAGAGAGGAGTTGGGATGAAGAACTTTTGGAGAGGGTACAGGAGGGAGTAACATTGGGATATAAATAAATAAAATAATTAATTAAAATATTAATTGATAAAAATGTCTCCATGAATAGATTACTTTGAGGAATTTTGCATAATGATTCAAAATTATTAAGAGAGACAAAAAATTCTTCGTCATCACTGAAGTAATAAGGCATTTTAATCTTTATTAATAATTAAATTAGTTGTAGGAAAACAATCAAAGCAGTGGTATACAGCTACATATTTTTCACTACTTTCAAAGTTAGGTTTATTTTCTAGGAATATTACTTAAAGAAATTATTGTTAAAGGATGATTTTTCAATCTCTATAAGGCTTATTAATATTACTACTTTCCAATTGAAAATGTAGCATAGGTGTAATTTTTGTATGTTCCTATTCTAGATGGTTATGCTATTTATATGACCAGCTTCTTTGCAACCATGTAAACCTGTATGGAACATTTGAGCATAAAATATATATACATATATACATATATATATATACATACATATATATATGTGTATATATATATATATATATATATATATATATATATATATATATACTTATAGGTATGAGGTATTAGTTTAGGCATATAATGAAAAGTTCTCTGATTTCGCAGAAATAAAATCCATCATAAAATATCCTGAGAATGCAAAATGATTGTGTGACTTAGTTCCATGCTGAGAACATTTAATTTTAAACATTATGGTCTTTGAGTTGCCTGAGGCATTCTTTTACATAAATTTTACATAGCATATACTTTTTATTGTCAATAATGCTGAATAATATTTTTCAAAATTAATAACTCATTTATCTGGAATTACATTTCATTAGTATATTAGGATTTTTTGTGTTACAAGTTTTTCTACAAAGTCCTGTAATAAGAACACAGAGAACATAATATAACTTGTTTTGTTAATGCTTTGCTAAAAACTTCATTTCCTGTGTATCATCTTTATAATTGGATATAAATAATATCGCAGTTATTACTAAGATGTGAATATGCTGTTATTTTAACCATTATACTTAGAAATAACTGAATTTTAATGTTGCTTGAGTTATTTTTCACACATTAAAATTTATATTGTTTTATTGCATGTCCCCATTTGGGAGTGAGTATTTTCCCTTAGAGTTAAGGAAATAAATCCTATATTACAAAACTTACCTAATACAAATTGTCATAGGGATTATCAACATTTTAATCCATTTACTGACACTATTGATTCTCAAATGTCTGTGAAATGATCTTTTCTGCAAATATTCCAGTGAAAAATATTTCAATTTCTTTCAAGGATGTTTTTGCAACTATTCTCTTTCCTTGCACAGATGTGATTTGAAAATACAAGAGGAAAAGGATAGAAAACTAGTTTGCTCTCAATTATTTGTGATCTAAAACCAACCTGGTACAAGAGAATGCATAGCATTTATATTGTTGTTGGTGCTGTTATGGAGAGTATTTCGGTTTTGTTTTGTTTTTGTTTTGCGATTTTATTTTTGTTTTTTGTTTCGTTTGTTTCTTTCTTGTGAAAGTGCAGGACAGCTTTTCTGAATCTTCACCAATCTGAATCTGAATCCAACAGTGCTAAACTCAACATATTGGTCACTTCACCTTTGCCTATGGAAATAGGCTTATTCCACGCAAGTAGTGGATAGAATTTACCCTCCTTTGATAGTTCAATGAGTATCTTCATTTTCTTATATTATATAAGGATCAACCCATCTCTGTGCACCTGACCTCTGCATAGTACTTGCAGAATTCTAATGTATTTCCCACACAAGATGCAGTATGTTTAAAGACAGTAGATGAATGTATTCAGTGAATGCCATAGAATCTGTCTATTGGATAGTTTAGCTATAAACTATCAGAAAGAGTGATCATCAATTGGGAAGAAGCCTCCATAGTTCGGGCTGAAAGACTTTTATTTAATCAGCGATTGAAGTATTTGTTTGTTTGTTTGTTTGTTTGTGTGTGTGTGTGTGTGTTTGTTTTGTTTGGCAGGGAGGAGGGAGAATTGTAGAAGGACTTTGGAACTTTTGGTCAGGAAAGCATTGAGGAATGAGAGTTCAATGAGTTCTATAGGAACTTGGAAGATCATAATGTTGAGAGCAGTGAAGATGATGGAGGCTTGACTTGGATTTCTCAGAGAGAAGCTAAGACTCTGCTGGAGCCTTTATGTGAAGACTCTTTTATCTGTTCAGCTGAAACTGAAGTGTCAGCTATTATTACGATACCAGAACCATTAAAGTAAATCTGCTGTATTGCTGGAACAATGGATACAGGTCATCTAGTGCTGAAGAAGCAAATGGCATTAGAAGAAACCAGTATCACTGAGGTGAGAACTTCTAGGAAGCACAAAGAGGCTGTGTTCCAGAGGTAGGCAAGGATGTCTATGTCCATCTCAGCCAAATGTGGTAATGTAAGGTTCACACAGTGGGCAATGATCAGAAGAGCAAAGAGGTCATGGAGAGCATTTGAGACTTGGCTCTGTGTGACATAGGTAGGGTTCTGGAAGAGAGCCAAGAAATATCTATTGGTGATAGTGAAGGGACCTAAGCATTTCTTTTTGGAGTTACCACTGCCATGATATGGCCATGGGATGGATCACCAAGAACAGAATGTCTCCATAACATCTGGCTGTAAGGCATTTCAGGATTTGTAATTTGTGGGTAAGTGTCCAGATGTTTATGGGCAATGCCATTACTGGGCTGGTGGTCCTAAGCTCTATAAAAATTAGCCTGAGCAATACATTTCTGCCCCTTCTGAATTTATATTTTGACTTCATTTGATGATGAACAGTGATATAGATGTATCTGTCAAATGAATATTTCCTCTCCAATTTGCTTTCTAGTGATGATTCATAGAAGCAATAATAACTTTTACTAAGACATCCTCTGTTTTGCTTGACTCAGAGTCCATTCACTTAGGATGTTTGTTGTAAAGAGTATAATCACTTTACTTCCTTATGTAATCAAAGGGAGGCAAACAAAAGGGGAAGGAAAAAACATACATCAAGACTGAAATGTCTGGACATTTCCTAAACTTCTGCTTGCAGTAACTTTCTGATCATAGAATGTAATATAGGTGATTAAAATGGAAATCTCTTTCAATTTTTCCACCAATTTTGGCCCTGAAACTTAAGGAAAGAGTTTGCTCAGATGATATATCAGTTGGGCCTGAGAAATCCATAGTTGGTTGTTCTCTGCCTTTTGATTAGTTATGAGTTTTCATGGTGTTCTCCATCTGCTATAAAGAAAAATTATTTGATGAGGGATGAGACCTACACGTATCTGTGGATATACATCTAAATATTAGAATGCAACTGAGTACTATACTAGTTTATGGGACTGGCCATAATTGGTTTTCTCAAAGGTCCATTGTCTCACTGATCACTAGGTAGGGGTTGTGATTCCAGGTATAATCTCCCTCCCATTTAATTGTAACTTCACTTAAACAGATGTTGGTTTCCTCCACGATGCAAGTGTCATTATTGTATCTTTAAGGGCAGGTTCCTTGCCCAACATGAAAGGGTCCCTAGGAAAGGCAGCGATGAGGTATGGAGCCAGTGGTGAGGCCAAAGTTTATGTATTTTTGGGAGTTCTTCTTTTGGCTAAACACTTTGCTATTCTAAGGCCAAAAGCTGCTGGCACCTGCTAATAAACTTAGCAGCAGAAGAATTAAGGAAAAAAGCTTAATTGTTAGAGCGCTCTTCTTTCCGACTCAAGGACTACTTGCTGTCCAGGTGAGAATTTGGACTTGTTAACTCTCAGTGTACCAGAGAGAAAAAGAAAAAAAAAAAAAAAAGAAATTCATTTACGCAGTCAACAGACATAAACACACAAACACATTATGGTCAGACCTGGACACCTGCCTCTTAATCAGCTCCACAGTATTCATGCATGCTTACACACATGCACTTATACATACCTATATGTGTACATATAGACAAACAGACATCAACATCTATATATTTGGTGGATGGCTCAACCTCAAATATGATGTATATATTTGGATTGATGGATGCATGGATGTATGGATGTATAGAAGGATGGGGGCAGAGACCCACAAGTCACCACCTTACTTCATTTTTCTAGCCATTTCATATACAAATTACTCAGGAAGTTAACTCAGAGATTCAATGTTACACAAAAGGGGAGTAACAGAATGCTGGAAAAACAACTAAAACTGATTCTTAAACCTTCCTTCCTAAAATCATTTGTCAAATCAGAAATTCTATAAAATCATTTATTCATGTAAACAGCATTAATTACTGAAAGTTCATCGTTATGTTGATCTGGAGGAAATTGGCTCAATGAGGTGGGTTAATGCCCAGTAATCTTTAGGCGATGTAATAGTGACAGGAAAGGCATATCCACTGCAAGAATCAATCCTGAGACAAAGTCTCTTGGGACATTCTCTTTTACAGCTAACCCATCATCAGTCATGTGAAGAAGGTGAACAGCCTCCAGGAAGGCCCCCTGCTAGTCCTAGTCTTTCCTGGATGGCTCCTGACTTTAAAGGATATTTGGACATTTTGGTTATTGTTGAGGACTGTTGGCAATTCAGTTCTGTAAGGCTCTTGACTTTTCTCCCTTGGTAGCTTGTACAGCACCTTTGGGTACAAAGAGAGGTAATACTTGGGAAGGAGGCTTCATGGTAAGATACCACATATACACATATAGATACCAGATATACACATATATCTCCAAGGTATTCTAAAGTCTTTGGTGTTATCAGAAATAGGGTCTTTCCATCAAGTTCTGGGAGGTAAATAGAATATCACATGAGACTGAAAATCTTAAATGTATATACATGTCCTCTCTTCACATTTACTCCTCAAATGTTGCTTCCTCAGTAATATTTTAAAAGAGCTTTAATTATGGCTATATTGATAAACAAAAAGTATACATATATAATGGTATGAATACATAAAATCTGCTTGTGACTCTATTGATATGCAAAAACAAGATATATATAATATGAAATATATTTGAAAGTGTATCATTTATATGCAATATATACATATATGTATGCATATGGTATTACAAAAATAAATTATAAAAAGACTGAGGTACACCCACTAAGAATTATCTGATGTGTCAAAACCACAGAAGTCTTAATATGTCTACTAATTTAAGTTTGCCTGTGATATTAAATGATGTACAATTTTCTAATGCATGGCAAATATATACAGCTTGAATACAAAACAAATAAATCCATGCAACTTAATAGACAAAATTAGACAAAATTCTAAGAAACTTTCTAACAGCATTTAAGTTTTTAATAAAGTCTACTTCACTTAAAATTTTTCTAATAGGCTGAGTATTTTCAAATATTATAATTTCAAATTTTTGAAAATATGAAAAGCATATCAAAATAGTTGAAAATTATATATATTTTAAATTTCAGATTCTGTGAACTGTTATTGTTGTCTTCAAAATAAATGACTTGGGCTCAATAAAACCCATAAAAGTGTATCTATATTTTCATAAAAGTTCTCTGAAAATTCATAACATTAAAAGAAGTTGTAAGGATGCCCACATTTAATCACTCTACTATTATGAATAGTGGCAATCTGGACCAAAAACCCAAATGTTCTTGAAGGACAGGGCATGTGAGGACACAAGGAAAAATCAGTCATATGAAGCTAGAGGAACAGGTGTCAGAGCAAACTAATATTCCCAACAATCTATGGTGGATTTCTCGGCTTCTAAACTGTGAGAAAATAGCGTTCTATTGTTTCAAACACCTGCTATATTGTGTTTTGCTATTGCAGTCATTGAAAACTTATGCAAACACCCAGAAATAGAACAAAGCAGATTTCCACAATGATGTGTTATTGTCTTTATATGCTTTCACTGTCTGAGCCTAAGCCGATGTTATGATGGGAATCATTTGGCATAGATGCCTGAAATATTTAACTTTCTGGCTTCTTACAGGAAGTTCTTGGCAAATTCTGGTGCAGGATTTGGGAAATATGTACATTAGAGAGGCAATTTTATAAGACTGTAATCTTTAGAACACATTAAAAATGTTTAACTATTAACTATAAAACTGTCTTTTCTTTTGCTCTTCCTATATTGTTGAATGTGTAAATAAATTAGGGTTTCTGGGTAATAATTAAAATAATTAAAATATTATAATATCTTTATGTGATTACAATGATACTTGCGGATAATAAAGAGGGACTAAGTACAATTTTCTTAATTAATCTATAAACCATAGAAATTTAAAGATTAAGTCTCAGAAGATAGTTTTAAGGTTGATGTATCTATAATCATTAAGCCATATTTTATAGTGAAATTTTATTTTGTCAGAGAAAAACTGTTAATTCAAAGCGGGTTATTGTTCTAGAAAGCTAAAAATATATATTATATAATCTAAACCATGTTAATTACTGTAGACATAATAACAGAAACAGTCACAGTACCAAGCGGTATTTATTATCATGGGCATTAAAAGTGTGAAGAGTGATGTAAGAAAATAAAGATCCAAATTTTATGTTGAAATTGTGGAAAAATATCTCACACTTCAAGTGTAGGTGTAAGAAATTGAAAATGCTGGGTCTTCCAAGAAGAGAATAGTCTTTAACTCCCAAGGGGAGAAGGTGCGTGATAAAAGGGACCATTCTTGCCAAAAAAAATGTTGAATTTGATTTCTGCAGCTTTATTCAGAACAAAAGCAAATTGTAGGCAGTAACCTAGGTCTCCCAGCAACACACACATGAGAATACATGGTTTTATTCCATGAATTCACACAACTAAATGCTCTAAATACTTGTGTTTTATTTACTGTTAAAGCAACCAAGGATAACAGTGATATGGTAGAGTCACATTATATCCTTGTATTCTGTAAATTGATGTCCAACCCTACTATGAGCCAAATGCTCTCACTGGATCTGAGTTTGTCTAAAGAATGATCAAGAATCTTTATCTTATGGGTAATGGGCTAGAAAAAGCAAAAGAATTGTCTATATCTATGAAGTACGTTATGTAAAAGACTCAAAATTGGGTTTGAATTTGATAACCTTCTATTTAATTGATAAAATCTTTAATACTTTCCTTCAGGAAATATTAAAAATAAAGAAAAAATCATTTATTTCATGTATGGAAGAAAGTAATATTTTCTAAATATTAAAAGCAGCAATCATAAGGGTCCAGTGACTGTTGAACATGAAAAGAATTGTCAAAACCAATGGCTTGATCCATGCATTAAACTTAACCTTGGCCACTTTTCCAAATATAAAAATAAAAAAAAGGGACAGTTGGTTATACTGCGAGAAAAGCTTTGTATATAGATATAGTTATAATGCATACCGTTCTATTGCTAAGAAAAGTGCTCTTTATATATCCATCATGCATAATCTGAAATGAGAGAGGGAAATACACCACGTGCAAGGTGAGGGCTTGAAAATCTCTTATCTTCTCTAAATATGGGCAAAAATGCCTCCATTTTCAGTGTCATCTGGTATTGTAACTCTTGTTACTGTTGAATATAAAGATTAGGCTCAATGACTGAAATATTTCCTTCAGATTTTATTGTTTTCCATTTAAAATAAAATCATAAATGTCAATGTAGTAGAAGAGACAAAATAGTACTTCTGCATTCTGAGCTAGTAAAAGTTTATCTCATGTTATTGGATTAATAATGATTATGAGCTATTTTGTTAAATCATTCGAATTTGCATTTACTTTTTTGAGATAATACATTTATTTGTACTTTTAATAGCAAGATTCTTTGCTAAATTCAGTATTGCCATAGAATTATTTTGTTATGATTTTCCTTTGAAGTGATATTAAAATCCAGAAGATAGAATTGCATTTCATATTTGATGTAGTTATTTACTAAAGTGACAAACTTTGAAAATCACATTTTTAGAAGTAAACTCTTACAGAGATCTCTATGTATGAAGAGAGATTTTATATAGAGAGTTATTGACTGATTTGAGATTCAGTCCTGCAGTACAATTCCAATGTACTATACAGGTCCATATGCTAATTAACTTATCATGGACAAGATTTAGAAGACTTCTGTGTGGGAAGTAGTATCTATTACTTATATTTGAAACCTTTGGAATCTATTAACTTAGCACACCTCTAGTTTCAAACAAACCTAAAACTGAGCATGCCATCAGATTTCAGAAAAGATTCTTCCATGTACTTGTTCCTGCATCTCTGATGCACCTTCCAATATACAGAAACTTGTCTTGATTTTTCTCTGTTAAGTAAAAACAGGCTTTCATGACCCTTTTTTTTTTTTTTTTTTTTTACTTTGGCACAAACTTTTGGGTAACTCATATTTTGGCCAGTTGCGCATATGAATCAAAATGACTCCAGAAACAAACTATCTTTTATTTTCTGAAAGATGAGAGCTATTTTTGGTGCTCAGGCCATATTAATTACAGATGCAAATCATGTTAGAGAAAATGAATAATGTAAGAGAAAATGAATAATAAATTAACCAGGTGATAAAGGGACAGAGATGGAAAAAGGAACACAGTAATTCTCATATGTCTGAATCCAAAAGCATTGACATGGTAGAAAACTAAGGAAATTATTAAATAATAGCAGATAAGAGTGCTGATTATCAGTATAAAATCTTAAATTTGAAAACTATAAAATATATATTTATCTTATATTTTCAAGTAATAATGACTACCTTGAAAATTCTAACACTAGAAAGAATATTTCTTTTGAATTTTCCAATATAATTAATAAATTATAGCAACTGAAAATATATAATATATTTGCTACTTACATAGTAATTATGTGCAATTATGTTCAATGAAATATTTATTCTAAAGTTATTTTTCCTATTCTTATAGTTTTTTCTTTTTATTTTTCTTTCCTCTTTATTTTTCCACCTTTAAATTGTATATTGTTTTTTCTCCCTTTTTATTTTTAATATTTTTATTTTCCATATTCTTTTTTTACATTCCAAATGATTTCCCCTTTCCCAGATCCCCCCTCCCCATATGTCCCATAACCCTTCTTCTCTCCACCCATTCTCCAATCACCTCCCTCCTTTTTCTCTGTCCTTATATTCCCCTCCAATGCTAGATCAATCCTTTCCAGGATCAGGACCCTCTCCATACTTCTTCATGGGAGTCATTTGTTATGTGATTTGTGCCCTGGGGAGTCAGGGCTTCTGGGCTAATTAATATCCACTTATCAGAGATTGCATTCCATGTGTATTCTTTTGTAATTGGGTTACCTCACTTAGGATGATATTTTTGAGATCAAACCATTTGCCTAAAAATTTTGTGAATTCATTGTTTCTAATTGCTGAGTAGTATTCCATTGTGTAAATATACCACATTTTCTGTATCCATTCCTCCTTTGAGGGGCATCTGGGTTCTTTCCAGCTTCTGGCTAATAAAAATAAGGCTGCTATTTGAACATAATGGAACATGTGTCTTTATTGCATGCCGGGGAATCCTTTGGGTGTATGCCCAGGAGAGGTATAGCAGGGTCCTCCGGAAGTGTCATGTCCAGTTTTCTGAGGAAGCACCAGACTGATTTCCAAAGTGGTTGTACCATCTTACAGCCCCACCAGCAATGGAGGAGTGTTCCTCTTTCTCCACATCCTTGGCAACACCTGCTGTCTCCTGAGTTTTTGACCTTAGCCATTCTGACTGGTGTAAGGTGAAATCTCAGGGTTGTTTTGATTTGCATTTCCCTAATGACTAATGATGTTGAGCACTTCTTAAGGTGCCTCTCCGCCATCTGAATTTCTTCAGGTGAAAATTCTTTGTTTAGATCTGTACCCCATTTTTAATAGGGTTATTTGCTTCCCTGGGGTCTAACTTCTTGAGTTCTTTGTATATATTGGATATTAGCCCTCTATCAGATGTCGGGTTGGTGAATATCCTTTCCCAATTTGATGGATGCCGATTTGTCCTTTTAACAGTGTCCTTTGCCTTACAGAAACTTTGTAATTTTATAAGGTCCCATTTGTCAATTATTGATCTTAGAGCATAAGCTATTGGTAATCTGTTCAGGAACTTTACCCCTGTGCCCATGTCCTCAAGGGTCTTCTGCAGTTTCTCTTCTATTAGTTTCAGTGTGTCTGGTTTTACATGGAGGTCCTTGATCCACTTGGAGTGAAGTTTAGTACATGGAGATAAGAATGGATCAATTCACATTTTTCTGCATGCTGACCTCCAATTGAAACAGCACCATTTGTTGAAAAGGCTATCTTTTTTCCACTGGATGTTTTTGGTTCCTTTGTCGAAGATCAAGTGACCATAGGTGTGTGGATTCATTTCTGGATCTTCAATTCTTTTCCATTGGTCCACTTGTCTGTCACTGTGCCAATACCATGCAGTTTTTAACACTATTGCTCTGTAGTATTGCTTGAGGTCAGGGATACTGATTCCCCCAGAATTTCTTTTGTTGTTGAGAATAGTTTTAGTTATCCTGGGTTTTTTGTTATTCCAGATGAATTTGAGAATTGCTTTTTCTAATTCTGTGAAGAACTGAGTTGGGATTTTGATGGGGATTGCACTGAATCTATAGATCGCTTTTGGCAAGATGGCCATTTTAACTATATTAATTCTGCTGATCCATGAGCATGGCAGATTTTTCCATTTTCTGAGGTTTTCTTCGGTTTCCTTCTTCAGAGACCTGAAGCTCTTGTAGTATAGATCTTTCACTTGTTTGTTTAGAGTCACACCAAGATACTTTATATTGTTTGTTGCTATTGTGAAGGGTGTCATTTCCCTAACTTCTTTCTCAACCTGCTTATCCTTTGAGTATAGGAAGGCAACTGATTTGCTTGTGTTGTTTTTATAACCAGCCACTTTGCTGAAGTTGTTTATTAGCTGTAGGAGGTGTCTGGTAGAGGTTTTTGGGTCACTTAAGTAGACTATCATGTCATCTGCAAATAGTGATAATTTGACTTCTTCCTTTGCAATTTGTATCCCCTTGACTGCCTTATGTTGTATAATTGCTCTAGCTAGAACTTCAAGTACTATATTGAAAAGATATGGAGAGAGACCACAGCCTTGTCTAGTCCCTGATTTTAGTGGGATTGCTTCAAGTTTCTCTCCATTTAGTTTGATGTTGGCTACCAGTTTGCTGTATATTGCTTTAATGATGTTTAGGTATGGGCCTTGAATTCCTGTTCTTTCCAAGACTTTAAGCATGAAAGAATGCTGAATTTTGTCAAATGCTTTTTCTGCATCTAATGAGATGATCATATGGTTTTTTTCTTTTAGTTTGTTTATGTAGTGGATAGCATTGATGGATTTCCTTATATTGAACCATCCCTGCATCCCTGGGATGAAGCCTACTTGATCCTGGTGGATGATCATTTTGATGTGTTCTTGGATTCGGTTGGCAAGAATTTTATTAAGTATTTTTGCAGCAATATTCATAAGGTAAATTGGCCTGAGCTTTTCTTTCTTTGTTGGATCTTTGTGTGGTTTTGGTATCAGTGAAATAGTAGCTTCATAGAACCAGTTGGGTA